>NW_024543686.1:0-46348 GCF_018167655.1 Microtus oregoni
GAGCTCGAGGTGCTCAGTACTCAGGGTGCTGTGTTTTCAGTGCTCAGGGTGCTGGGTGCTCAGTACTCAGGGTGCTCGGTGCTTAGTACTCAGGGTGCTGGGTGCTCAGTACTCCGGGTGCTGGGTGCTCAGTGCTCGGGGTGCTCGGTGCTCAGTGCTCAAGGTGCTGGGTGCTCAGTACTCACGGTGCTCATTGCTCAGGGTGCTGGGTGCTCAGTGCTCAGGGTGCTCGGTGCTCGGGGCGCTGGGTGCTCAGTGCTCGGGGTGCTCGAAGCTCAGTACTCAGGGTGCTGGGTGCTCAGTGCTCGGGGTGTTCGGTGCTCAGTACTCAGGGTGCTGGGTGCTCAGTGCTCGGGGTGCTGGGTGCTCAGTGCTCAGGGTGCTGGGTGCTCAGTACTCGGGGTCCTGGGTGCTCAGTGCTCAGGGTGCTGGCTGCTCAGTGCTCGGGGTGCTGGGTGCTCAGTGCTCAGTACTCAGGGTGCTGGGTGCTCAGTGCTCAGGGTGCTGGGTGCTCAGTGCTCGGGGTGCTGGGTGCTCAGTACTCAGGGTGCTGGGTGCTCAGTACTCCGGGTGCTGGGTGCTCAGTTCTCGGGGTGCTCGGTGCTCAGTACTCAGTGCTCAGGGTGCTCAGTGCTCAGTGCTCAGGGTGCTGGGTGTTCAGTACTCAGGGTGCTGGGTGCTCAGTGCTCAGGGTGCTGGGTGCTCAGTGCTCAGGGTGCTCGGTGCTCGGGGCGCTGGGTGCTCAGTGCTCGGGGTGCTCGGAGCTCAGTACTCAGGGTGCTGGGTGCTCAGTTCTCGGGGTGCTCGGTGCTCAGTACTCAGGGTGCTGGGTGCTCAGTGCTCAGGGTGCTGGGTGCTCAGTGCTCAGTACTCAGGGTGCTGGGTGCTCAGTGCTCAGGGTGCTGTGTGCTCAGTGCTCAGGGTGCTGGGTGCTCAGTGCTCAGGGTGCGGGGTAATCAGTGCTCAGGGTGCTGGGTGCTCAGTACTCAGGGTGCTGGGTGCTCAGTACTCAGGGTGCTGGGTGCTCAGTGCTCGGGGTGCTATGTGCTCAGTGGTCGCGGTGCTGGGTGCTCAGTACTCAGGGTGCTCATTGCTCAGGGTGCTGGGTGCTCAGTACTCAGGGTGCTGGGTGCTCAGTGCTCGAGGTGCTCAGTACTCAGGGTGCTGTGTGTTCAGTGCTCAGGGTGCTGGGTGCTCAGTACTCAGGGTGCTCGGTGCTTAGTACTCAGGGTGCTGGGTGCTCAGTACTCCGGGTGCTGGGTGCTCAGTGCTCGGGGTGCTCGGTGCTCAGTGCTCAACGTGCTGGGTGCTCAGTACTCAGGGTGCTCATTGCTCAGGGTGCTGGGTGCTCAGTGCTCAGGGTGCTCGGTGCTCGGGGCGCTGGGTGCTCAGTGCTCGGGGTGCTCGGAGCTCAGTACTCAGGGTGCTGGGTGCTCAGTGCTCGGGGTGCTCGGTGCTCAGTACTCAGGGTGCTGGGTGCTCAGTGCTCGGGGTGCTGGGTGCTCAGTGCTCAGGGTGCTGGGTGCTCAGTACTCAGGGTGCTCGGTGCTTAGTACTCAGGGTGCTCGGTGCTCGGGGTGCTGGGTGCTCAGTGCTCGGGGTGCTAGGTGCTCAGTACTCAGAGTGCTGGGTGCTCAGTACTCAGGGTACTTGGTGTTCAGTACTCGGGTGCTGGGTGCTCAGTGCTCAGGGTGCTGGGTGCTCAGTGCTCGGGGGTGATGGGTGCTCAGTGCTCAGTACTCAGGGTGCTGGGTGCTCAGTGCTCGGGGTGCTGGGTGCTCAGTGCTCAGTACTCAGTGTGCTGGGTGCTCAGTGCTCAGTGTGCTGGGTGCTCAGTGCTCAGGGTGCTGGGTGTTCAGTGCTCAGGGTGCTGGGTACACAGTGCTCAGGGTGCTGGGTTCCCAGTACTCAGGGAGCTCAGTGCTCAGTACTCGGGGTGCTGGGTGCTCAGTGCTGAGGGTGCTCAGTGCTCAGTACTCGGGGTGCTGTGTGCTCAGTGCTCCGGGTGCTCAGTGCTCAGTGCACGGGGTGCTGGGTGGTCAGTGCTCGGGGCGCTGGGGGCTCAGTGCTCGGTGTGCTGGGTGCTCAGTACTCGGGGTGCAGGGTGCTCAGTGCTCAGGGTGCTCAGTGCTCAGTACTCAGTGCTCAGGGTGCTCAGTGCTCAGTGCTCAGGGTGCTGGGTGTTCAGTACTCAGGGTGCTGGGTGCTTAGTACTCAGGGTGCTGGGTGCTCAGTGCTCAGGGTGCTGTGTGCTCAGTGCTCGGGTTGCTCAGTACTCAGGGTGCTGTGTGTTCAGTGCTCAGGGTACTGGGTGCTCAGTACTCAGGGTGCTCGGTGCTTAGTACTCAGGGTGCTGGGTGCTCAGTACTCCGGGTGCTGGGTGCTCAGTGCTCGGGGTGCTCGGAGCTCAGTACTAAGGGTGCTGGGTGCTCAGTGCTCGGGGTGCTCGGTGCTCAGTACGTTGGGTGCTCACTACTCAGGGTCCTGGGTGCTCAGTGCTCAGTGTGCTGGGTGCTCAGTGCTCAGGGTGCTGGGTGCTCAGTGCTCAGGGTGCTGGGTGCTCAGTACTCAGGGTGCTGGGTACTCAGTGCTCAGGGTGCTGGGTGCTCAGTACTCAGGGTGCTGGGTGCTCAGTACTTGGGGTGCTGGGTGCTCAGTACTCAGGGTGCTGGGTGCTCAGTACTCAGGGTGATGGGTGCTCAGTACTCGAGTGCTGGGTGCTCAGTGCTCAGGGTGCTGGGTGCTCAGTGCTCGGGGTGCTGGGTGCTCAGTGCTCAGTTCTCAGGGTGCTGGGTGCTCAGTGCTCAGGGTGCTGGGTGCTCAGTGCTCAGTACTCAGGGTACTGGGTGCTCAGTGCTCAGGGTGCTGTGTGCTCAGTGCTCAGGCTGCTGGGTGCTCAGTACTCAGGGTGCTGGGTGCTCAGTGCTCGGGGAGCTGGGTACTCAGTGCTCGCGGTGCTGGGTGCTCAGTGCTCGGGGTGCTCGGTGCCCAGTACTCAGGGTGCTGGGTGCTCAGTGCTCGAGGCGATCAGTACTCAGGGTGCTGTGTGTTCAGTGCTCAGGGTGCTGGGTGCTCAGTACTCAGGGTGCTCATTGCTCAGGGTGCTGGGTGCTCAGTACTCAGGGTGCTGGGTGCTCAGTGCTCGAGGTGCTCAGTACTCAGGGTGCTGTGTGTTCAGTGCTCAGGGTGCTGGGTGCTCAGTACTCAGGGTGCTCGGTGCTTAGTACTCAGGGTGCTGGCTGCTCAGTATTCCAGGTGCTGGGTGCTCAGTGCTCGGGGTACTCGGTGCTCAGTGCTCAAGGTGCTGGGTGCTCAGTACTCAGGGTGCTCATTGCTCAGGGTGCTGGGTGCTCAGTGCTCAGGGTGCTCGGTGCTCGGGGCGCTGGGTGCTCAGTGCTCGGGGTGCTCGGAGCTCAGTACTCAGGGTGCTGGGTGCTCAGTGCTCGAGGTGCTGGGTGCTCAGTGCTCGAGGTGCTGGGTGCTCAGTGCTCAGGGTGCTGGGTGCTCAGTGCTCGAGGTGCTGGGTGCTCAGTGCTCAGGGTGCTGGGTGCTCAGTACTCAGGGTGCTCGGTGCTTAGTACTCAGGGTGCTCGGTGCTCGGGGTGCTGGGTGCTCAGTGCTCGGGCTGCTAGGTGCTCAGTACTCAGAGTGCTGGGTGCTCAGTACTCAGGGTACTGGGTGCTCAGTACTCGGGTGCTGCGTGCTCAGTGCTCAGGGTGCTGGGTGCTCAGTGCTCTGGGTGATGGGTGCTCAGTGCTCAGTACTCAGGGTGCTGGGTGCTCAGTGCTCAGGGTGCTGGGTGCTCAGTGCTCCGGGTGCTGGGTCCTCAGTACTCAGGGTGCTGGGTGCTCAGTGCTCGGGGTTCTGGGTGCTCAGTGCTCAGGGTGATCAGTGCGCAGTACTCAGGGTGCTGGGTGCTCAGTGCTCAGGGTGCTGGGAGCTCAGTGCTCAGGGTGATCGGTGCTCAGTACTCACGGTGCTCAGTACTCAGGGTGCTGGGTGCTCAGTGCTCGGGGTGCTGGGTGCTCAGTACTCAGGGTGCTGGGTGCTCAGTGCTCGGGGTTCTGGCTGCTCAGTGCTCAGGGTGATCGGTGCTCAGTACTCAGTTTGCTCGGTGCTCAGTGCTCAGGGTGCTGGGTGCCCAGTCCTCAGGGTGCTCAGTGCTCAGGGTGCTGGGTGCTCAGTGCTCGGGATGCTCGGTGCTCAGTACTCAGGGTGCTGAGTGCTCAGTACTCAGGGTGCTGGGTGCTCAGTACTCAGGGTGCTGGGTGCTCAGCTCTCAGTGTGCTGGGTGATCTGTGCTCAGGGTGCTGGGTGCTCAGTGCTCAGGGTGCTGGGTGCTCAGTGCTCGGGGTGCTGGGTGCCCAGTACTCAGGGTGCTGGGTGGTAAGTGCTCAGGGTGCTGGGTGCTCAGTGCTCGGGGCGCTGGGTGCTCAGTGCTCGGGGTGCTCGGAGCTCAGTACTCAGGGTGCTGGGTGCTCAGTGCTCGGGGTAATCGGTGCTCAGTACTCAGGGTGCTCGGTGCTCAGTGCTCGGGGTGCTCGGTGCTCAGTACGTTGGGTGCTCACTACTCAGGGTGCTGGGTGCTCAGTGCTTCTGGTGATCGGTGCTCAGTACTCAGGGTGCTGGGTGCTCAGTGCTCAGGGTGCTGGGTGCTCAGTACTCGGGGTGCTCGGTGCTCAGTGCTCAGGGTGCTGGGTGCTCAGTACTCAGGGTGCTGGGTGCTCAGTACTCAGGGTGCTGGGGGCTCAGTGCTCAGGGTGCTGGTTACTAAGTGCTCAGGGTGCTCGGTGCTCAGTACTCGGGGTGCTGGGTGCTCATTCTTGGGCTGCTGGGTGCTCAGTGCTCAGGGTGCTGGGTGTTCAGTGCTCGGGGTGCTGGGTGGTCAGTGCTCAGGGTGATCGGTGCTCTGTACTCAGGGTGCTGGGTGCTCAGTGCTCAGGGTGCTGGGTGCTCAGTCCTCAGGGTGCTCAGTGCTCAGGGTGCTGGGTGCTCAGTGCTCGGGGTGCTGGGTGCTCAGTGCTCAGTGCTCAGGGTTCTGGGTGCTCAGTGCTCAGTGCTCAGGGTGCTGGTTGCTCAGTACTCAGGGTGCTGGGTGCTCAGTACTCAGGGTGCTGGGTGCTCAGTGCTCAGGGTGCTTGGTGCTCAGTACTCAGGTTGCTGGGTGATCAGTGCTCCGGGTGCTGGGTGCTCAGGGCTCAGGGTGCTGGGTGCTCAGTGCTCAGGGTGCTGGGTTCTCAGTACTCAGGATGCTGGGTGCTCAGTGCTCGGGGTGCTCGGTGCTCAGTACTCAAGGTGCTGGGTGCTCAGTGCTCAGGGTGCTGGGTGCTCAGTGCTCAGGGTGCTTGGTGCTCAGTACTCAGGTTGCTGGGTGATCAGTGCTCCGGGTGCTGGGTGCTCAGTGCTCAGGGTGCTGGGTGCTCAGTGCTCAGGGTGCTGGGTTCTCAGTACTCAGGATGCTGGGTGCTCAGTGCTCGGGGTGCTCGGTGCTCAGTACTCAAGGTGCTGGGTGCTCAGTGCTCAGGGTGCTGGGTGCTCAGTGATCAGGGTGCTGGGTGCTCAGTACTCAGGGTGCTCGGTGCTCAGTACTCAGGGTTCTCAGTGCTCAGTACTCAGGTTGCTGGGTACTCAGTGCTCAGGGTGCTGGGTGCTCAGTACTCAGGGTGCTCAGTGCTCAGTACTCGGGGTGCTTGGTGTTCAGTACTCAGGGTGCTCAGTGCTCAGTACTCGGCGTGCTGGGTGCTCAGTGCTCAGGGTGCTCAGTGCTCAGTGCTCGGGGTGCTGGGTGCTCAGTGCTCGGGGCGCTGGGTGCTCAGTGCTCGGGGTGCTAGCTGCTCAGTACTCGGGGTGCTGGGTGCTCAGTGCTCAGGGTGCTCAGTGCTCAGTACTCAGTGCTCAGGGTTCTCAGTGCTCAGTGCTCAGGGTGCTGGGTGTTCAGTACTCAGGGTGCTGGTTGCTCAGTACTCAGGGTGCTGTGTGCTCAGTGCTCAGGGTGCTGGGTGCTCAGTGCTCGGGGCGCTGGGTGCTCAGTGCTCGGGGTGCTCGGAGCTCAGTATACAGGGTGCTGGGTGCTCAGTGCTCGGGGTGATCGGTGCTCAGTACTCAGGGTGCTGGGTGCTCAGTGCTCGGGGTGCTCGGTGCTCAGTACGTTGGGTGCTCACTACTCAGGGTGCTGGGTGCTCAGTGCTCAGGGTGCTGGGTGCTCAGTGCTCAGGGTGCTGGGTGCTCTGTGCTCAGGGTGCTGGGTGCTCAGTGCTCGGGGTGCTGCGTGCTCAGTGCTCAGGGTGCTGGGTGCTCAGTACTCAGTGTGCTGGGTGCTCAGTCCTCGGGGTGCTGGGTGCTCAGTACTCAGGGTGCTGGGTGCTCAGTACTCAGGGTGCTGGGTGCTCAGTACTCGGGTGCTGTGTGCTCAGTGCTCAGGGTGCTCATTGCTCAGGGTGCTGGGTGCTCAGTACTCAGGGTGCTGGGTGCTCAGTGCTCAGGGTGCTCGGTGCTCAGTACGTTGGGTGCTCAGTACTCAGGGTGCTGGGTGCTCAGTGCTCAGGGTGCTGGGTGCTCAGTGCTCAGGGTGCTGGGTGCTCAGTGCTCAGGGTGCTGGGTGCTCAGTGCTCAGGGTGCTGGGTGCTCGGTGCTCGGGGTGCTGGGTGCTTAGTGCTCGGGGTGCCCGGTGCTCAGTACTCGGGGTGCTCAGTGCTCAGTACTCAGGGTGCTGGGTGCTCAGTGCTCAGGGTGCTGGGTGCTCAGTACTCAGGGTGCTGGGTGCTCCGTGCTCAGTACACTGGGTGCTCAGTACTCAGGGTGCTGGGTGCTCAGTACTCAGGGTGCTCGGTGCTCAGTACTCAGCGTGATGGGTGCTCAGTGCTCGGGGTGCTGGGTGCTCAGTACTCAGGGTGCTGGGTGCTCAGTACTCGGGGTGCTCGGTGCTCAGTACGCTGGGTGCTCAGTACTCAGGGTGCTGGGTGCTCAGTACTCAGGGTGCTAGGTGCTCAGTACTCAGGGTGCTGGGTGCTCAGTGCTCAGGGTGCTGGGTGCTCAGTGCTCAGGGTGCTGGGTGCTCAGTGCTCAGGGTGCTGGGTACTCAGTGCTCAGGGTGCTGGGTGCTCAGTACTCAGGGTGCTGGGTGCTCAGTACTCAGGGTGCTCAGTGCTCAGTACTCGGGGTGCTTGGTGTTCAGTACTCAGGGTGCTCAGTGCTCAGTACTCGGCGTGCTGGGTGCTCAGTGCTCAGGGTGCTCAGTGCTCAGTGCTCGGGGTTCTGGGTGCTCAGTGCTCGGGGCGCTGGGTGCTCAGTGCTCGGGGTGCTAGGTGCTCAGTACTCGGGGTGCTGGGTGCTCAGTGCTCAGGGTGCTCAGTGCTCAGTACTCAGTGCTCAGGGTTCTCAGTGCTCAGTGCTCAGGGTGCTGGGTGTTCAGTACTCAGGGTGCTGTGTGCTCAGTACTCAGGGTGCTGTGTGCTCAGTGCTCAGGGTGCTGGGTGCTCAGTGCTCGGGGCGCTGGGTGCTCAGTGCTCGGGGTGCTCGGAGCTCAGTACACAGGGTGCTGGGTGCTCAGTGCTCGGGGTGATCGGTGCTCAGTACTCAGGGTGCTGGGTGCTCAGTGCTCGGGGTGCTCGGTGCTCAGTACGTTGGGTGCTCACTACTCAGGGTGCTGGGTGCTCAGTGCTCAGGGTGCTGGGTGCTCAGTGCTCAGGGTGCTGGGTGCTCTGTGCTCAGGGTGCTGGGTGCTCAGTGCTCGGGGTGCTGGGTGCTCAGTGCTCAGGGTGCTGGGTGCTCAGTACTCAGTGTGCTGGGTGCTCAGTACTCGGGGTGCTGGGTGCTCAGTACTCAGGGTGCTGGGTGCTCAGTACTCAGGGTGCTGGGTGCTCAGAACTCGGGTGCTGTGTGCTCAGTGCTCAGGGTGCTCATTGCTCAGGGTGCTGGGTGCTCAGTACTCAGGGTGCTGGGTGCTCAGTGCTCAGGGTGCTCGGTGCTCAGTACGTTGGGTGCTCAGTACTCAGGGTGCTGGGTGCTCAGTGCTCAGGGTGCTGGGTGCTCAGTGCTCAGGGTGCTGGGTGCTCAGTGCTCAGGGTGCTGGGTGCTCAGTGCTCAGGGTGCTGGGTGCTCGGTGCTCGGGGTGCTGGGTGCTTAGTGCTCGGGGTGCCCGGTGCTCAGTACTCGGGGTGCTCAGTGCTCAGTACTCAGGGTGCTGGGTGCTCAGTGCTCAGGGTGCTGGGTGCTCAGTACTCAGGGTGCTGGGTGCTCCGTGCTCAGTACACTGGGTGCTCAGTACTCAGGGTGCTGGGTGCTCAGTACTCAGGGTGCTCGGTGCTCAGTACTCAGCGTGATGGGTGCTCAGTGCTCGGGGTGCTGGGTGCTCAGTACTCAGGGTGCTGGGTGCTCAGTACTCGGGGTGCTCGGTGCTCAGTACGCTGGGTGCTCAGTACTCAGGGTGCTGGGTGCTCAGTACTCAGGGTGCTAGGTGCTCAGTACTCAGGGTGCTGGGTGCTCAGTGCTCAGGGTGCTGGGTGCTCAGTGCTCAGGGTGCTGGGTGCTCAGTGCTCAGGGTGCTGGGTACTCAGTGCTCAGGGTGCTGGGTGCTCAGTACTCAGGGTGCTGGGTGCTCAGTACTCAGGTTGCTGGGTGCTCAGTGCTCGGGGTGCTGGGTTCTCAGTGCTCGGGGTGCAGGGTGCTCAGTGCTCGGGGTAGTCGGTGCTCAGTACTTAGGGTGCTGCGTGCTCAGTGCTCGAGGTGCTCAGTACTCAGGGTGCTGTGTGTTCAGTGCTCAGGGTGCTGGTTGCTCAGTACTCAGGGTGCTTGGTGCTTAGTACTCAGGGTGCTGGGTGCTCAGTGCTCGGGGTGCTGGGTGCTCAGTACTCAGTACTCAGGGTGCTGGATGCTCAGTGCTCGGGGTGCTGGGTGCTCAGTGCTCAGTACTCAGGGTGCTGGGTGCTCAGTGCTCAGGTTGCTCAGTACTCCGGGTGCTGGGTGCTCAGTTCTCGGGGTGCTCAGTGCTCAGTACTCAGTGCTCAGGGTGCTCAGTGCTCAGTGCTCAGGGTGCTGGGTGTTCAGTACTCAGGGTGCTGGGGGCTCAGTACTCAGGGTGCTGGGTGCTCAGTGCTCAGGGGGCTGGGTGCTCAGTACTCGGGGTGCTCGGTGCTCAGTGCTCAGGGTGCTGGGTGCTCAGTACTCAGGGTGCTTGGTGCTCAGTACTCAGGGTGCTGGGTGCTCAGTACTCAGGGTGCTGGGTGCTCAGTGCTCAGGGTGCTGGGTACTCAGTGCTCAGGGTGCTCGGTGCTCAGTGCTCAGGGTGCTCAGTACTCAGGGTGCTGGGTGCTCAGTGCTCGGGGTTGTGGGTGCTCAGTGCTCAGGGTGATCGGTGCTCAGTACTCAGGGTGCTGGGTGCTCAGTGCTCGGGGTGCTGGGTGCTCAGTCCTCAGGGTGCTCAGTGCTCAGGGTGCTGGGTGCTCAGTGCTCGGGGTGCTCGGTGCTCAATACTCAGGCTGCTGAGTGCTCAGTACTCAGGGTGCTGGGTGCTCAGTACTCAGGGTGCTGGGTGCTCAGTGCTCAGGGTGCTGGGTGATCAGTGCTCAGTGTGCTGGGTGCTCAGTGCTCAGGGTGCTGGGTGCTCAGTACTCAGGGTGCTGGGTGCTCAGTGCTCAGGGTGCTGGGTGCTCAGTGCTCGGGGCGCTGGGTGCTCAGTGCTCGGGGTGCTCGGAGCTCAGTACTAAGGGTGCTGGGTGCTCAGTGCTCGGGGTGATCGGTGCTCAGTAGTCAGGGTGCTGGGTGCTCAGTGCACGGGGTGCTCGGTGCTCAGTACATTGGGTGCTCACTACTCAGGGTGCTGGGTGCTCAGTGCTCAGGGTGCTGGGTGCTCAGTGCTCAGGGTTCTGGGTGCTCAGTGCTCAGGGTGCTGGGTGCTCAGTACTCAGGGTGCTGGGTGCTCCGTGCTCGGGGTGCTGGGTGCTCAGTGCTCGGGGTGCTGGGAGCTCAGTACTCGGGGTGCTGGGTGCTCAGTACTCAGGGTGCTGGGTGCTCAGTGCTCAGGGTGCTGGGTGCTCAGTACTCAGGGTGCTGGGAGCTCTGTGCTCAGGGTGATCGGTGCTCAGTACTCAGGGTGCTCAGTACTCAGGGTGCTGGGTGCTCAGTGCTCGGGGTGCTGTGTGCTCAGTACTCACGGTGCTGGGTGCTCAGTGCTCGGGGTTCTGGGTGCTCAGTGCTCAGGCTGATCGGTGCTCAGTACTCAGGGTGCTGGCTGCTCAGTGCTCTGGGTGCTGGGTGCTCAGTCCTCAGGGTGCTCAGTGCTCAGGGTGCTGGGTACTCAGTGATCGGGGTGCTCGGTGCTCAGTACTCAGGGTGCTGAGTGCTCAGTACTCAGGGTGCTGGGTGCTCAGTGCTCAGGGTGCTGGGTGATCAGTGCTCAGGGTGCTGGGTGCTCAGTGCTCAGGGTGCTGGGTGCTCAGTTCTCGGGGTGCTGGGTGCTCAGTACTCAGGGTGCTGGGTGCTAAGTGCTCAGGGTGCTGGGTGCTCAGTGCTCGGGGCGCTGGGTGCTCAGTGCTCGGGGTGCTCAGAGCTCAGTACTCAGGGTGCTGGGTGCTCAGTGCTCGGGGTGCCCGGTGCTCAGTACTCGGGGTGCTCAGTGCTCAGTACTCAGTATGCTGGGTGCTCAGTGCTCAGGTTGCTGGGTGCTCAGTACTGAGTGTGCTGGGTGCTCTGTGCTCAGTACGCTGGGTGCTCAGTACTCAGGGTGCTGGGTGCTCAGTACTCAGGGTGCTCGGTGCTCAGTACTCAAGGTGCTGGGTGCTCAGTGGTCGGGGTGCTGGGTGCTCAGTACTCAGGGTGCTGGGTGCTCAGTACTCGGGGTGCTCGGTGCTCAGTACGCTGTTTGCTCAGTACTCAGGGTGCTGGGTGCTCAGTACTCAGGGTGCTGGGTGCTTAGTACTCAGGGTGCTGGGTGCTCAGTGCTCGGGGTGCTGGGTGCTCAGTGCTCAGTACGCAGGGTGCTGGGTGCTCAGTGCTCAGGGTGCTGGGTACTCAGTGCTCAGTGTTCTGGGTGCTCAGTACTCAGGGTGCTGTGTGCTCAGTACTCAGGGTGCTGGGTGCTCCGTGCTCGGGGTGCTGATTGCTCAGTGCTCGGGGTTCAGGGTGCTCAGTGCTCTGGGTGCTCGGTGCTCAGGACTCAGGGTGCTGGGTGCTCAGTGCTCGAGGTGCTCAGTACTCAGGGTGCTGTGTGTTCAGTGCTCAGGGTGCTGGTTGCTCAGTACTCAGGGTGCTCGGTGCTTAGTACTCAGGGTGCAGGGTGCTCAGTGCTCAGGGTGCTGGGTGCTCAGTGCTCAGTACTCAGCGTGCTGGGTGCTCAGTGCTCGGGGTGCTGGGTGCTCAGTGCTCAGTACTCAGGGTGCTGGGTGCTCAGTGCTCAGGGTGCTGGGTGCTCAGTGCTCGGGGTGCTGGGTGCTCAGTACTCAGGGTGCTGGGTGCTCAGTACTCCGGGTGCTGGGTGCTCAGTTCTCGGGGTGCTCAGTGCTCAGTACTCAGTGCTCAGGGTGCTCAGTGCTCAGTGCTCAGGGTGCTGGGTGCTCAGTACTCGGGGTGCTCAGTGCTCAGTACTCAGGGTGCTGGGTGCTCAGTGCTCAGGGTGCTGGGTGCTCAGTACTCAGGGTGCTGGGTGCTCCGTGCTCAGTACACTGGGTGCTCAGTACTCAGGGTGCTGGGTGCTCAGTACTCAGGGTGCTCAGTGCTCAGTACTCAGCGTGATGGGTGCTCAGTGCTCAGGGTGCTGGGTGCTCAGTACTCAGGGTGCTGGGTGCTCAGTACTCGGGGTGCTCGGTGCTCAGTACGCTGGGTGCTCAGTACTCAGGGTGCTGGGTGCTCAGTACTCAGGGTGCTAGGTGCTCAGTACTCAGGGTGCTGGGTGCTCAGTGCTCAGGGTGCTGGGTGCTCAGTGCTCAGGGTGCTGGGTGCTCAGTGCTCAGGGTGCTGGGTACTCAGTGCTCAGGGTGCTGGGTGCTCAGTACTCAGGGTGCTGGGTGCTCAGTACTCAGGTTGCTGGGTGCTCAGTGCTCGGGGTGCTGGGTGCTCAGTGCTCGGGCTGCAGGGTGCTCAGTGCTCGGGGTAGTCGGTGCTCAGTACTTAGGGTGCTGCGTGCTCAGTGCTCGAGGTGCTCAGTACTCAGGGTGCTGTGTGTTCAGTGCTCAGGGTGCTGGTTGCTCAGTACTCAGGGTGCTTGGTGCTTAGTACTCAGGGTGCTGGGTGCTCAGTGCTCGGGGTGCTGGGTGCTCAGTACTCAGTACTCAGGGTGCTGGATGCTCAGTGCTCGGGGTGCTGGGTGCTCAGTGCTCAGTACTCAGGGTGCTGGGTGCTCAGTGCTCAGGGTGCTGGGTGCTCAGTGCTCCTGGTGCTGGGTGCTCAGTACTCAGGGTGCTGGGTGCTCAGTACTCCGGGTGCTGGGTGCTCAGTTCTCGGGGTGCTCAGTGCTCAGTACTCAGTGCTCAGGGTGCTCAGTGCTCAGTGCTCAGGGTGCTGGGTGTTCAGTACTCAGGGTGCTGGGGGCTCAGTACTCAGGGTGCTGGGTGCTCAGTGCTCAGGGGGCTGGGTGCTCAGTACTCGGGGTGCTCGGTGCTCAGTGCTCAGGGTGCTGGGTGCTCAGTACTCAGGGTGCGTGGTGCTCAGTACTCAGGGTGCTGGGTGCTCAGTACTCAGGGTGCTGGGTGCTCAGTGCTCAGGGTGCTGGGTACTCAGTGCTCAGGGTGCTCGGTGCTCAGTGCTCAGTGTGCTCAGTACTCAGGGTGCTGGGTGCTCAGTGCTCGGGGTTCTGGGTGCTCAGTGCTCAGGGTGATCGGTGCTCAGTACTCAGGGTGCTGGGTGCTCAGTGCTCGGGGTGCTGGGTGCTCAGTCCTCAGGGTGCTCAGTGCTCAGGGTGCTGGGTGCTCAGTGCTCGGGGTGCTCGGTGCTCAATACTCAGGCTGCTGAGTGCTCAGTACTCAGGGTGCTGGGTGCTCAGTACTCAGGGTGCTGGGTGCTCAGTGCTCAGGGTGCTGGGTGATCAGTGCTCAGTGTGCTGGGTGCTCAGTGCTCAGGGTGCTGGGTGCTCAGTGCTCGGTGTGCTGGGTGCTCAGTACTCAGGGTGCTGGGTGCTCAGTGCTCAGGGTGCTGGGTGCTCAGTGCTCGGGGCGCTGGGTGCTCAGTGCTCGGGGTGCTCGGAGCTCAGTACTAAGGGTGCTGGGTGCTCAGTGCTCGGGGTGATCGGTGCTCAGTAGTCAGGGTGCTGGGTGCTCAGTGCACGGGGTGCTCAGTGCTCAGTACATTGGGTGCTCACTACTCAGGGTGCTGGGTGCTCAGTGCTCAGGGTGCTGGGTGCTCAGTGCTCAGGGTTCTGGGTGCTCAGTGCTCAGGGTGCTGGGTGCTCAGTACTCAGGGTGCTGGGTGCTCCGTGCTCGGGGTGCTGGGTGCTCAGTGCTCGGGGTGCTGGGTGCTCAGTACTCGGGGTGCTGGGTGCTCAGTACTCAGGGTGCTGGGTGCTCAGTGCTCAGGGTGCTGGGTGCTCAGTACTCAGGGTGCTGGGAGCTCAGTGCTCAGGGTGATCAGTGCTCAGTACTCAGGGTGCTCAGTACTCAGGGTGCTGGGTGCTCAGTGCTCGGGGTGCTGTGTGCTCAGTACTCACGGTGCTGGGTGCTCAGTGCTCGGGGTTCTGGGTGCTCAGTGCTCAGGCTGATCGGTGCTCAGTACTCAGGGTGCTGGCTGCTCAGTGCTCTGGGTGCTGGGTGCTCAGTCCTCAGGGTGCTCAGTGCTCAGGGTGCTGGGTACTCAGTGATCGGGGTGCTCGGTGCTCAGTACTCAGGGTGCTGAGTGCTCAGTACTCAGGGTGCTGGGTGCTCAGTGCTCAGGGTGCTGGGTGATCAGTGCTCAGGGTGCTGGGTGCTCAGTGCTCAGGGTGCTGGGTGCTCAGTTCTCGGGGTGCTGGGTGCTCAGTACTCAGGGAGCTGGGTGCTAAGTGCTCAGGGTGCTGGGTGCTCAGTGCTCGGGGCACTGGGTGCTCAGTGCTCGGGGTGCTCAGAGCTCAGTACTCAGGGTGCTGGGTGCTCAGTGCTCGGGGTGCCCGGTGCTCAGTACTCGGGGTGCTCAGTGCTCAGTACTCAGTATGCTGGGTGCTCAGTGCTCAGGTTGCTGGGTGCTCAGTACTCAGTGTGCTGGGTGCTCTGTGCTCAGTACGCTGGGTGCTCAGTACTCAGGGTGCTGGGTGCTCAGTACTCAGGGTGCTCGGTGCTCAGTACTCAAGGTGCTGGGTGCTCAGTGGTCGGGGTGCTGGGTGCTCAGTACTCAGGGTGCTGGGTGCTCAGTACTCGGGGTGCTCGGTGCTCAGTACGCTGTTTGCTCAGTACTCAGGGTGCTGGGTGCTCAGTACTCAGGGTGCTGGGTGCTTAGTACTCAGGGTGCTGGGTGCTCAGTGCTCGGGGTGCTGGGTGCTCAGTGCTCAGTACGCAGGGTGCTGGGTGCTCAGTGCTCAGGGTGCTGGGTACTCAGTGCTCAGTGTTCTGGGTGCTCAGTACTCAGGGTGCTGGGTGCTCAGTACTCAGGGTGCTGGGTGCTCCGTGCTCGGGGTGCTGATTGCTCAGTGCTCGGGGTTCAGGGTGCTCAGTGCTCTGGGTGCTCGGTGCTCAGTACTCAGGGTGCTGGGTGCTCAGTGCTCGAGGTGCTCAGTACTCAGGGTGCTGTGTGTTCAGTGCTCAGGGTGCTGGTTGCTCAGTACTCAGGGTGCTCGGTGCTTAGTACTCAGGGTGCTGGGTGCTCAGTGCTCAGGGTGCTGGGTGCTCAGTGCTCAGTACTCAGCGTGCTGTGTGCTCAGTGCTCGGGGTGCTGGGTGCTCAGTGCTCAGTACTCAGGGTGCTGGGTGCTCAGTGCTCAGGGTGCTGGGTGCTCAGTGCTCGGGGTGCTGGGTGCTCAGTACTCAGGGTGCTGGGTGCTCAGTACTCCGGGTGCTGGGTGCTCAGTTCTCGGGGTGCTCAGTGCTCAGTACTCAGTGCTCAGGGTGCTCAGTGCTCAGTGCTCAGGGTGCTGGGTGCTCAGTACTCAGGGTGCTTGGTGCTCAGTACTCAGGGTGCTGGGTGCTCAATACTCAGGGTGCTGGGTGCTCAGTGCTCAGGGTGCTGGGTACTCAGTGCTCAGGGTGCTCGGTGCTCAGTACTTGGGGTGCTGGGTGCTTATTCTCGGGGTGCTGGGTGCTCAGTGCTCGGGGTGCTGGGTGCTCAGTACTCAGGGTGCTGGGTGCTCAGTGCTCAGGGTGCTGGGTGCTCAGTACTCAGGGTGCTGGGTGCTCAGTACTCAGGGTGCTGGGTGCTCAGTGCTCAGGGTGCTGGGTGCTCAGTGCTCAGGGTGCTGGGTGCTCAGTGCTCAGGGTGCTGGGTGCTCAGTACTCAGGGAGCTGGGAGCTCAGTGCTCAGGGTGATCTTTGCTCAGTACTCAGGGTGCTCAGTACTCAGGGTTCAGGGTGCTCAGTGCTCAGGGTGATCGGTTCTCAGTACTCAGGGTGCTGGGTGCTCAGTGCTCAGGGTGCTGGGTGCTCAGTCCTCAGGGTGCTCAGTGCTCAGGGTGCTGCGTGCTCAGTGCTCGGGGTGCTGGGTGCTCAGTAATCAGGGTGCTGGGTGCTCAGTGCTCGGGGTGCTGGCTGCTCAGTGCTCGGGGTGCTGGGTGCTCAGTGCTCGGGGTGCTGGGTGCTCAGTACTCAGGGTGCTGGGTGCTCAGTACTCAGGGTGCTGGGAGCTCAGTGCTCAGGGTGATCGGTGCTCAGTACTCAGGGTGCTCAGTACTCAGGGTTCTGGGTGCTCAGTGCTCGGGGTGCTGGGTGCTCAGTACTCAGGGTGCTGGGTGCTCAGTGCTCGGGGTTCTGGGTGCTCATTGCTCAGGGTGATCGGTTCTCAGTACTCAGGGTGCTGGGTGCTCAGTGCTCTGGGTGCTGGGTGCTCAGTCCTCAGGGTGCTCAGTGCTCAGGGTGCTGGGTGCTCAGTGCTCGGGGTGCTCGGTGCTCAGTACTCAGGGTGCTGAGTGCTCAGTACTCAGGGTGCTGGGTGCTCTGTGCTCAGGGTGCTGGGTGATCAGTGCTCTGTGTGCTGGGTGCTCAGTGCTCAGGGTGCTGGGTGCTCAGTTCTCGGGGTGCTGGGTGCTCAGTACTCAGGGTGCTGGGTGCTAAGTGCTCAGGGTGCTGGGTGCTCAGTGCTCGGGGCGCTGGGTGCTCAGTGCTCGGGGTGCTCGGAGCTCAGTACTCAGGGTGCTGGGTGCTCAGTGCTCGGGGTGATCGGTGCTCAGTACTCAGGGTGCTGGGTGCTCAGTGCTCGGGGTGCTCGGTGCTCAGTACGTTGGGTGCTCACTACTCAGGGTGCTGGGGGCTCAGTGCTCGGGGTGCTGGGTGCACAGTGCTCAGGGTGCTGGGTGCTCAGTGCTCAGGGTGCTGGGTGCTCAGTACTCAGGGTGCTGGGTGCTCAGTGCTCGGGGTGCTGGGTGCTCAGTACTCAGGGTGCTGGGTGCTCAGTACTCGGGTGCTGGGTGCTCAGTGGTCAGGGTGCTGGGTGCTCAGTGCTCAGTACTCAAGGGTGCTGGGTAGTCAGTGCTCGGGGTGCTAGGTGCTCAGTGCTCAGTACTCAGGGTGCTGGGTACTCAGTGCTCAGGGTGCTGTGTGCTCAGTGCTCAGGGTGCTGGGTGCTCAGTGCTCAGGGTTCTGGGTGCTCAGTACTCAGGGTGCTGGGTGCTCAGTACTCGGGATGCTCGGTGCTCAGTACGCTGGGTGCTCAGTACTCAGGGTGCTGGGTGCTCAGTACTCAGGGTGCTGGGTGCATAGTACAGAGGGTGCTGGGTGCTCAGTGCACGGGGTGCTGGGTGCTCAGTGCTCAGTACTCAGGGTGCTGGGTGCTCAGTGCTCAGGGTGCTGGGTGATCAGTGCTCAGGGTGCTGGGTGCTCAGTGCTCAGGGTGCTGGGTACTCAGTGCTCAGGGTGCTGGGTGCTCAGTACTCAGGGTGCTGGGTGCTCAGTGCTCGGGGTGCTCGGTGCTCAGTGCTCGGGGTTCTGGGTGCTCAGTGCTCGGGGTGCTCGGTGCTCAGTGCTCGGGGTTCTGGGTGCTCAGTGCTCGGGGTGCTCGGTGCTCAGTGCTCGGGGTTCTGGGTGCTCAGTGCTCGAGGTGCTCAGTACTCAGGGTGCTGTGTGTTCAGTGCTCAGGGTGCTGGGTGCTCAGTACTCAGGGTGCTCGGTGCTTAGTACTCAGGGTGCAGGTTGCTCAGTGCTCGGGGTGCTGGGTGCTCAGTGCTCAGTACTCAGGGTTCTGGGTGCTCAGTGCTCGGGGTGCTGGGTGCTCAGTGCTCAGTACTCAGGGTGCTGGGTGCTCAGTGCTCAGGGTGCTGGGTGCTCAGTGCTCGGGGTGCTGGGTGCTCAGTACTCATTGTGCTGGGTGCTCAGTACTCAGGGTGTTCTGTTCTCAGTACTCAGGGTGCTGGGTGCTCAGTACTCAGGGTGCTCGGTTCTCAGTACTCAGGGTGCTGGGTGCTCATTCTCGGGGTGCTGGGTGCTCAGTGCTCGGGGTGCTGGGTGCTCAGTACTCAGGGTGCTGGGGGCTCAGTACTCAGGGTGCTGTGTGCTCAGTACTCAGGGTGATCTGTTCTCAGTACTCAGGTTGCTGGGTGCTCAGTGCTCGGGGTGCTGGGTGCTCAGAACTCGGGTTGCTCAGTGCTCAGTACTCAGGGTGCTGGGTGCTCAGTACTCATGTTGCTGGTTGCTCAGTGCTCGAGGTGCTCGGTGCTCAGTACTCGGGGTGCTGGGTGCTCAGTACTCGGGGTGCTGGGTGCTCAGTGCTCAGGGTGCTGGGTGCTCAGTGCTCGGGGTGCTGGGTGCTCAGTGCTGAGGGTGGTGCTGGGTGCTCAGTACTCAGGGTGCTGGGTGCTCAGTGCTCAGGGTGCTGGGTGCTCAGTACTAAGGGTGCTGGGTGCTCAGTACTCAGGGTGCTCGGTGCTCAGTACTCAGGGTGCTGGGTGCTCAGTGCTCAGGGTGCTGGGTACTCAGTACTCAGGGTGCTGGGTGCTCAGTACTCAGGGTGCTGGGTGCTCAGTGCTCAGGGTGCTGGGTGCTCAGTGCTCAGGCTGCTGGGTGCTCAGTACTCAGGGTGCTGGGTGCTCAGTGCTCATGGTGATCGGTGCTCAGTACTCAGGGTGCTGGGTGCTCAGTGCTCGGGGTGCTGGGTGCTCAGTACACGGGTTGCTGGGTGCTCTGTACTCAGGGTGCTGGGTGCTCAGTGCTCGGGGTCCTAGGTGCTCAGTGCTCAGGATGATCGGTGCTCAGTACTCAGGGTGCTGGGTGCTCAGTGCTCAGGGTGCTGGGTGCTCAGTCCTCAGGGTGCTCAGTACTCAGGGTGCTCGGTGCTCAGTGCTCAGTACTCAGGGTGCTCAGTACTCAGGGTGCTGGGTGCTCAGTGCTCGGGGTGCTGGGTGCTCAGTGATCAGGGTGATCTGTGCTCAGTACTCAGGGTGCTGGGTGCTCAGTGCTCAGGGTGCTGGGTGCTCAGTCCTCAGGGTGCTCAGTACTCAGGGTGCTCGGTGCTCAGTGCTCAGTACTCAGGGTGCTCAGTACTCAGGGTGCTGGGTGCTCAGTGATCGGGGTGCTGGGTGCTCAGTACTCAGGGTGCTGGGTGCTCAGTCCTCCGGGTGCTCAGTGCTCAGGGTGCTGGGTGCTCAGTACTCAGGGTGCTGGGTGCTCAGTACTCGGGGTGCTGGGTGCTCAGTGCTCAGGGTGCTGGGTGCTCAGTCCTCAGGGTGCTCAGTACTCAGGGTGCTCAGTGCTCAGTACTCAGGGCGCTGGGTGCTCAGTGCTCGGGGTGCTGGGTGCTCAGTGCTCAGGGTGATCAGTGCTCAGTACTCAGGGTGCTGGGTGCTCAGTCCTCATGGTGCTCAGTACTCAGGGTGCTCAGTGCTCAGTACTCAGGGTGCTGGGTCCTCAGTGCTCAGGGTGATCGGTGCTCAGTGCTCAGGGTGCTGGGTGCTCAGTCCTCCGGGTGCTCAGTGCTCAGGGTGCTGGGTGTTCAGTACTCAGGGTGCTCGGTGCTCAGTGCTCAGGGTGCTGTGTGCTCAGTACTCAGGGTGCTGGGTGCTCAGTGCTCGGGGTGCTGGGTGCTCAGTGCTCAGGGTGATCAGTGCTCAGTACTCAGGGTGCTGGGTGCTCAGTACTCAGGGTGCTGGGTGCTCAGTGCTCAGGGTGCTGGGTGCTCAGTCCTCAGGGTGCTCAGTACTCAGGGTGCTCGGTGCTCAGTGCTCGGGGTGCTGGGTGCTCAGTGCTCGGGGTGCTGGGTGCTCAGTGCTCAGGGTGCTGGGTGCTCAGTGCTCAGGGTGATCAGTGCTCAGTACTCAGGGTGCTGGGTGCTCAGTACTCAGGGTGCTGGGTGCTCAGTGCTCAGGGTGCTGGGTGCTCAGTCCTCAGGGTGCTCAGTACTCAGGGTGCTCAGTGCTCAGTACTCAGGGTGCTGGGTGCTCAGTGCTCGGGGTGCTGGGTGCTCAGTGCTCAGGGTGATCAGTGCTCAGTACTCAGGGTGCTGGGTGCTCAGTGCTCAGGGTGCTGGGTGCTCAGTCCTCAGGGTGCTCAGTACTCAGGGTGCTGGGTGCTCAGTGCTCAGGGTGCTGGGTGCTCAGTCCTCAGGGTGCTCAGTACTCAGGGTGCTCAGTGCTCAGTACTCAGGGTGCTGGGTGCTCAGTGCTCTGGGTGCTGGGTGCTCAGTGCTCAGGGTGATCAGTGCTCAGTACTCAGGGTGCTAGGTGCTCAGTGCTCAGGGTGCTGGGTGCTCAGTCCTCAGGGTGCTCAGTACTCAGGGTGCTCGGTGCTCAGTGCTCAGTACTCAGGGTGCTCAGTACTCAGATTGCTGAGTGCTCAGTGCTCGGGGTGCTAGGTGCTCAGTACTCAGGATGCTGGGTGCTCAGTACTCGGGGTGCTGGGTGCTCAGTACTCAGTGTGCTGGGTGCTCAGTGCTTGGGGTGCTGGGTGCTCAGTGCTCAGGGTGATCGGTGCTCTGTGCTCAGGGTGCTGGGTGCTCAGTGCTCAGGGTGCTGGGTGCTCAGTACTCTGGGTGTTGGGTGCTCAGTACTCAGGGTGCTGGGTGCTCCGTGCTCGGGGTGCTGGGTGCTCAGTGCTCAGGGTGCTGGGTGCTCAGTGCTCAGGGTGCTGGGTGCTCAGTACTCAGGGTGCTGGGTGCTTAGTGCTCGGGGTGCTCGGTGTTCAGTACTCAAGGTGCTGGGTGCTCAGTGCTCAGGGTGCTGGGTGCTCAGTCCTCGGGGTGCTCAGG
Source organism: Microtus oregoni (assembly GCF_018167655.1). Classification (NCBI taxonomy): domain Eukaryota; kingdom Metazoa; phylum Chordata; class Mammalia; order Rodentia; family Cricetidae; genus Microtus; species Microtus oregoni. The sequence continues at coordinate 20,277 of NW_024543686.1, forward strand.
TTGCTGGGTGCTCAGTGCTCAGGGTGCTGGGTGCTCAGTGCTCAGGGTGCTGGGTGCTGAGTGCTCAGGGTGCTGGGTGCTCTGTGCTCGGGGTGCTCGGTGCTCAGTGCTCATGGTGCTGTGTGCTCAGTACTCAGGGTGCTGGGTGCTTAGTACTCAGGGTGCTCAGTGCTAAGTACACAGTGTGCTGGGTGCTCAGTGCTCGGGGTGCTGGGTGCTCAGTGCTCAGCGTGCTGGGTGCTCAATACTCAGGGTGCTGGGTGCTCAGTGCTCAGGGTGCTGGTGTCTCAGTGCTCAGGGTGCTGGGTGCTCAGTGATCGGGGTGCTGGGTGCTTAGTACTCAGGGTGCTCAGTGCTCGGGGAGCTCGGTGCTCATTACTCAGGGTGCTGGGTGCTCAGTTCTCAGTGCTCGGCGTCCTGGGTGCTCCGTGCTCGGGGTGCTGGGTGCTCAGTGCTCTGGGTGCTTAGTGCTCAGTACTCAGGGTGCTGGGTGCTCAGTACTCATGTTGCTGGGTGCTCATTCTCAGGGTGCTAGGTTCTCAGTACTCAGGGTGCTGTGTGCTCAGTACTCAGGGTGCTCGGTTCTCAGTACTCAGGGTGCTGGGTGCTCAGTGCTCGGGGTGCTGGGTGCTCAGTGCTCTGGGTGATTAGTGCTCAGTACTCAGAGTGTTGGGTGCTCAGTACTCAGGGTGCTGGGTGCTCAGTGCTCAGTGCTCAGGGTGCTCAGTACTCAGGGTGCTGGGTGCTCCGTGCTCGGGGTGCTGGGTGCTCAGTGCTCGGGGTGCTGGGTGCTCAGTACTCGGGGTGCTGGGTGCTCAGTACTCAGGGTGCTGGGTGCTCAGTGCTCAGGGTGCTGGGTGCTCAGTACTCAGGGTGCTGGGAGCTCAGTGCTCAGGGTGATCGGTGCTCAGTACTCAGGGTGCTCAGTACTCAGGGTGCTGGGTGCTCAGTGCTCGGGGTGCTGTGTGCTCAGTACTCACGGTGCTGGGTGCTCAGTGCTCGGGGTTCTGGGTGCTCAGTGCTCAGGCTGATCGGTGCTCAGTACTCAGGGTGCTGGCTGCTCAGTGCTCTGGGTGCTGGGTGCTCAGTCCTCAGGGTGCTCAGTGCTCAGGGTGCTGGGTACTCAGTGATCGGGGTGCTCGGTGCTCAGTACTCAGGGTGCTGAGTGCTCAGTACTCAGGGTGCTGGGTGCTCAGTGCTCAGGGTGCTGGGTGATCAGTGCTCAGGGTGCTGGGTGCTCAGTGCTCAGGGTGCTGGGTGCTCAGTTCTCGGGGTGCTGGGTGTTCAGTACTCAGGGAGCTGGGTGCTAAGTGCTCAGGGTGCTGGGTGCTCAGTGCTCGGGGCGCTGGGTGCTCAGTGCTCGGGGTGCTCAGAGCTCAGTACTCAGGGTGCTGGGTGCTCAGTGCTCGGGGTGCCCGGTGCTCAGTACTCGGGGTGCTCAGTGCTCAGTACTCAGTATGCTGGGTGCTCAGTGCTCAGGTTGCTGGGTGCTCAGTACTCAGTGTGCTGGGTGCTCTGTGCTCAGTACGCTGGGTGCTCAGTACTCAGGGTGCTGGGTGCTCAGTACTCAGGGTGCTCGGTGCTCAGTACTCAAGGTGCTGGGTGCTCAGTGGTCGGGGTGCTGGGTGCTCAGTACTCAGGGTGCTGGGTGCTCAGTACTCGGGGTGCTCGGTGCTCAGTACGCTGTTTGCTCAGTACTCAGGGTCCTGGGTGCTCAGTACTCAGGGTGCTGGGTGCTTAGTACTCAGGGTGCTGGGTGCTCAGTGCTCGGGGTGCTGGGTGCTCAGTGCTCAGTACGCAGGGTGCTGGGTGCTCAGTGCTCAGGGTGCTGGGTACTCAGTGCTCAGTGTTCTGGGTGCTCAGTACTCAGGGTGCTGGGTGCTCAGTACTCAGGGTGCTGGGTGCTCCGTGCTCGGGGTGCTGATTGCTCAGTGCTCGGGGTTCAGGGTGCTCAGTGCTCTGGGTGCTCGGTGCTCAGTACTCAGGGTGCTGGGTGCTCAGTGCTCGAGGTGCTCAGTACTCAGGGTGCTGTGTGTTCAGTGCTCAGGGTGCTGGTTGCTCAGTACTCAGGGTGCTCGGTGCTTAGTACTCAGGGTGCTGGGTGCTCAGTGCTCAGGGTGCTGGGTGCTCAGTGCTCAGTACTCAGCGTGCTGGGTGCTCAGTGCTCGGGGTGCTGGGTGCTCAGTGCTCAGTACTCAGGGTGCTGGGTGCTCAGTGCTCAGGGTGCTGGGTGCTCAGTGCTCGGGGTGCTGGGTGCTCAGTACTCAGGGTGCTGGGTGCTCAGTACTCCGGGTGCTGGGTGCTCAGTTCTCGGGGTGCGCAGTGCTCAGTACTCAGTGCTCAGGGTGCTCAGTGCTCAGTGCTCAGGGTGCTGGGTGCTCAGTACTCAGGGTGCTTGGTGCTCAGTACTCAGGGTGCTGGGTGCTCAGTACTCAGGGTGCTGGGTGCTCAGTGCTCAGGGTGCTGGGTACTCAGTGCTCAGGGTGCTCGGTGCTCAGTACTTGGGGTGCTGGGTGCTTATTCTCGGGGTGCTGGGTGCTCAGTGCTCGGGGTGCTGGGTGCTCAGTACTCAGGGTGCTGGGTGCTCAGTGCTCAGGGTGCTGGGTGCTCAGTACTCAGGGTGCTGGGTGCTCAGTACTCAGGGTGCTGGGTGCTCAGTGCTCAGGGTGCTGGGTGCTCAGTGCTCAGGGTGCTGGGTGCTCAGTGCTCAGGGTGCTGGGTGCTCAGTACTCAGGGAGCTGGGAGCTCAGTGCTCAGGGTGATCTTTGCTCAGTACTCAGGGTGCTCAGTACTCAGGGTTCAGGGTGCTCAGTGCTCAGGGTGATCGGTTCTCAGTACTCAGGGTGCTGGGTGCTCAGTGCTCAGGGTGCTGGGTGCTCAGTCCTCAGGGTGCTCAGTGCTCAGGGTGCTGCGTGCTCAGTGCTCGGGGTGCTGGGTGCTCAGTAATCAGGGTGCTGGGTGCTCAGTGCTCGGGGTGCTGCCTGCTCAGTGCTCGGGGTGCTGGGTGCTCAGTGCTCGGGGTGCTGGGTGCTCAGTACTCAGGGTGCTGGGTGCTCAGTACTCAGGGTGCTGGGAGCTCAGTGCTCAGGGTGATCGGTGCTCAGTACTCAGGGTGCTCAGTACTCAGGGTTCTGGGTGCTCAGTGCTCGGGGTGCTGGGTGCTCAGTACTCAGGGTGCTGGGTGCTCAGTGCTCGGGGTTCTGGGTGCTCATTGCTCAGGGTGATCGGTTCTCAGTACTCAGGGTGCTGGGTGCTCAGTGCTCTGGGTGCTGGGTGCTCAGTCCTCAGGGTGCTCAGTGCTCAGGGTGCTGGGTGCTCAGTGCTCGGGGTGCTCGGTGCTCAGTACTCAGGGTGCTGAGTGCTCAGTACTCAGGGTGCTGGGTGCTCTGTGCTCAGGGTGCTGGGTGATCAGTGCTCTGTGTGCTGGGTGCTCAGTGCTCAGGGTGCTGGGTGCTCAGTTCTCGGGGTGCTGGGTGCTCAGTACTCAGGGTGCTGGGTGCTAAGTGCTCAGGGTGCTGGGTGCTCAGTGCTCGGGGCGCTGGGTGCTCAGTGCTCGGGGTGCTCGGAGCTCAGTACTCAGGGTGCTGGGTGCTCAGTGCTCGGGGTGATCGGTGCTCAGTACTCAGGGTGCTGGGTGCTCAGTGCTCGGGGTGCTCGGTGCTCAGTACGTTGGGTGCTCACTACTCAGGGTGCTGGGGGCTCAGTGCTCGGGGTGATCGGTGCTCAGTGCTCACTACTCAGGGTGCTGGGTGCTCAGTGCTCGGGGTGCTCGGTGCTCAGTACGTTGGGTGCTCACTACTCAGGGTGCTGGGTGCTCAGTGCTCAGGGTGCTGGGTGCACAGTGCTCAGGGTGCTGGGTGCTCAGTGCTCAGGGTGCTGGGTGCTCAGTACTCAGGGTGCTGGGTGCTCAGTGCTCGGGGTCCTGGGTGCTCAGTGCTCAGGATGCTGGGTGCTCAGTGCTCAGGTTGCTGGGTGCTCAGTACTCGGGGTGCTGGGTGCTCAGTACTCAGGGTGCTGGGTGCTCAGTACTCGGGTGCTGGGTGCTCAGTGGTCAGGGTGCTGGGTGCTCAGTGCTCAGTACTCAAGGGTGCTGGATAGTCAGTGCTCGGGGTGCTAGGTGCTCAGTGCTCAGTATTCAGGGTGCTGGGTACTCAGTGCTCAGGGTGCTGTGTGCTCAGTGCTCAGGGTGCTGGGTGCTCAGTGCTCAGGGTGCTGGGTGCTCAGTGCTCAGGGTGCTGGGTGCTCAGTGCTCAGGGTGCTGGGTGCTCAGTGCTCAGGGTGCTGGGTGCTCAGTGCTCAGGGTGCTGGGTGCTCAGTACTCAGGGTGCTGGGTGCTCAGTGCTCGGGGTGCTCGGTGCTCAGTGCTCGGGGTTCTGGGTGCTCAGTGCTCGGGGTGCTCGGTGCTCAGTGCTCGGGGTTCTGGGTGCTCAGTGCTCGGGGTGCTCGGTGCTCAGTGCTCGGGGTTCTGGGTGCTCAGTGCTCGAGGTGCTCAGTACTCAGGGTGCTGTGTGTTCAGTGCTCAGGGTGCTGGGTGCTCAGTACTCAGGGTGCTCGGTGCTTAGTACTCAGGGTGCAGGGTGCTCAGTGCTCGGGGTGCTGGGTGCTCAGTGCTCAGTACTCAGGGTTCTGGGTGCTCAGTGCTCGGGGTGCTGGGTGCTCAGTGCTCAGTACTCAGGGTGCTGGGTGCTCAGTGCTCAGGGTGCTGGGTGCTCAGTGCTCGGGGTGCTGGGTGCTCAGTACTCATTGTGCTGGGTGCTCAGTACTCAGGGTGCTCGGTTCTCAGTACTCAGGGTGCTGGGTGCTCAGTACTCAGGGTGCTCGGTTCTCAGTACTCAGGGTGCTGGGTGCTCATTCTCGGGGTGCTGGGTGCTCAGAGCTCGGGGTGCTGGGTGCTCAGTACTCAGGGTGCTGGGGGCTCAGTACTCAGGGTGCTGTGTGCTCAGTACTCAGGGTGATCTGTTCTCAGTACTCAGGTTGCTGGGTGCTCAGTGCTCGGGGTGCTGGGTGCTCAGAACTCGGGTTGCTCAGTGCTCAGTACTCAGGGTGCTGGGTGCTCAGTACTCATGTTGCTGGTTGCTCAGTGCTCGAGGTGCTCGGTGCTCAGTACTCGGGGTGCTGGGTGCTCAGTACTCGGGGTGCTGGGTGCTCAGTGCTCAGGGTGCTGGGTGCTCAGTGCTCGGGGTGCTGGGTGCTCAGTGCTGAGGGTGGTGCTGGGTGCTCAGTACTCAGGGTGCTGGGTGCTCAGTGCTCAGGGTGCTGGGTGCTCAGTACTAAGGGTGCTGGGTGCTCAGTACTCAGGGTGCTCGGTGCTCAGTACTCAGGGTGCTGGGTGCTCAGTGCTCAGGGTGCTGGGTACTCAGTACTCAGGGTGCTGGGTGCTCAGTACTCAGGGTGCTGGGTGCTCAGTGCTCAGGGTGCTGGGTGCTCAGTGCTCAGGCTGCTGGGTGCTCAGTACTCAGGGTGCTGGGTGCTCAGTGCTCATGGTGATCGGTGCTCAGTACTCAGGGTGCTGGGTGCTCAGTGCTCGGGGTGCTGGGTGCTCAGTACACGGGTTGCTGGGTGCTCTGTACTCAGGGTGCTGGGTGCTCAGTGCTCGGGGTCCTAGGTGCTCAGTGCTCAGGATGATCGGTGCTCAGTACTCAGCGTGCTGGGTGCTCAGTGCTCAGAGTGTTGGGTGCTCAGTACTCAGGGTGCTGGGTGCTCAGTGCTCAGGGTGCTCAGTGCTCAGGGTGCTCAGTGCTCAGGGTGCTGGGTGCTCAGGGTGCTGGGTGCTCAGTGCTCAGTGCTCAGGGTGCTCCGTGCTCAGTGCTCAGTGCTCAGGGTGCTGGGTGTTCAGTACTCAGGGTGCTTGGTGCTCAGTGCTCAGGGTGCTGGGTGCTCAGTGCTCGGGGTGCTGGGTGCTCAGTGATCAGGGTGATCTGTGCTCAGTACTCAGGGTGCTGGGTGCTCAGTGCTCAGGGTGCTGGGTGCTCAGTCCTCAGGGTGCTCAGTACTCAGGGTGCTCGGTGCTCAGTGCTCAGTACTCAGGGTGCTCAGTACTCAGGATGCTGGGTGCTCAGTGCTCGGGGTGCTGGGTGCTCTGTACTCAGGGTGCTGGGTGCTCAGTCCTCCGGGTGCTCAGTGCTCAGGGTGCTGGGTGCTCAGTACTCAGGGTGCTGGGTGCTCAGTACTCGGGGTGCTGGGTGCTCAGTGCTCAGGGTGCTGGGTGCTCAGTCCTCAGGGTGCTCAGTACTCAGGGTGCTCAGTGCTCAGTACTCAGGGTGCTGGGTGCTCAGTGCTCGGGGTGCTGGGTGCTCAGTGCTCAGGGTGATCAGTGCTCAGTACTCAGGGTGCTGGGTGCTCAGTCCTCAGGGTGCTCAGTACTCAGGGTGCTCAGTGCTCAGTACGCAGGGTGCTGGGTGCTCAGTGCTCAGGGTGATCGGTGCTCAGTGCTCAGGGTGCTGGGTGCTCAGTCCTCCGGGTGCTCAGTGCTCAGGGTGCTGGGTGTTCAGTACTCAGGGTGCTCGGTGCTCAGTGCTCAGGGTGCTGTGTGCTCAGTACTCAGGGTGCTGGGTGCTCAGTGCTCGGGGTGCTGGGTGCTCAGTGCTCAGGGTGATCAGTGCTCAGTACTCAGGGTGCTGGGTGCTCAGTACTCAGGGTGCTGGGTGCTCAGTGCTCAGGGTGCTGGGTGCTCAGTCCTCAGGGTGCTCAGTACTCAGGGTGCTCGGTGCTCAGTGCTCGGGGTGCTGGGTGCTCAGTGCTCGGGGTGCTGGGTGCTCAGTGCTCGGGGTGCTGGGTGCTCAGTGCTCAGGGTGATCAGTGCTCAGTACTCAGGGTGCTGGGTGCTCAGTACTCAGGGTGCTGGGTGCTCAGTGCTCAGGGTGCTGGGTGCTCAGTCCTCAGGGTGCTCAGTACTCAGGGTGCTCAGTGCTCAGTACTCAGGGTGCTGGGTGCTCAGTGCTCGGGGTGCTGGGTGCTCAGTGCTCAGGGTGATCAGTGCTCAGTACTCAGGGTGCTGGGTGCTCAGTGCTCAGGGTGCTGGGTGCTCAGTCCTCAGGGTGCTCAGTACTCAGGGTGCTGGGTGCTCAGTGCTCAGGGTGCTGGGTGCTCAGTCCTCAGGGTGCTCAGTACTCAGGGTGCTCAGTGCTCAGTACTCAGGGTGCTGGGTGCTCAGTGCTCGGGGTGCTGGGTGCTCAGTGCTCAGGGTGATCAGTGCTCAGTACTCAGGGTGCTAGGTGCTCAGTGCTCAGGGTGCTGGGTGCTCAGTCCTCAGGGTGCTCAGTACTCAGGGTGCTCGGTGCTCAGTGCTCAGTACTCAGGGTGCTCAGTACTCAGGGTGCTGAGTGCTCAGTGCTCGGGGTGCTGGGTGCTCAGTACTCAGGATGCTGGGTGCTCAGTACTCGGGGTGCTGGGTGCTCAGTACTCAGTGTGCTGGGTGCTCAGTGCTTGCTGTGCTGGGTGCTCAGTGCTCAGGGTGACCGGTGCTCTGTGCTCTGGGTGCTGGGTGCTCAGTGCTCAGGGTGCTGGGTGCTCAGTACTCTGGGTGTTGGGTGCTCAGTACTCAGGGTGCTGGGTGCTCCGTGCTCGGGGTGCTGGGTGCTCAGTGCTCAGGGTGCTGGGTGCTCAGTGCTCAGGGTGCTGGGTGCTCAGTACTCAGGGTGCTGGGTGCTTAGTGCTCGGGGTGCTCGGTGTTCAGTACTCAAGGTGCTGGGTGCTCAGTGCTCAGGGTGCTGGGTGCTCAGTCCTCGGGGTGCTCAGGTTGCTGGGTGCTCAGTGCTCAGGGTGCTGGGTGCTCAGTGCTCAGGGTGCTGGGTGCTGAGTGCTCAGGGTGCTGGGTGCTCTGTGCTCGGGGTGCTCGGTGCTCAGTGCTCAGGGTGCTGTGTGCTCAGTACTCAGGGTGCTGGGTGCTTAGTACTCAGGGTGCTCAGTGCTAAGTACACAGGGTGCTGGGTGCTCAGTGCTCGGGGTGCTGGGTGCTCAGTGCTCAGCGTGCTGGGTGCTCAATACTCAGGGTGCTGGGTGCTCAGTGCTCAGGGTGCTGGGTGCACAGTACTCAGGGTGCTGGGTGCTCAGTGCTCGGGGTGCTGGGTGCTCAGTACTCAGGGTGCTGGGTGCTCAGTGCTCGGGGTGCTGGGTGCTCAGTGCTCAGGGTGCTGGTGTCTCAGTGCTCAGGGTGCTGGGTGCTCAGTGATCGGGGTGCTGGGTGCTTAGTACTCAGGGTGCTCAGTGCTCGGGGAGCTCGGTGCTCATTACTCAGGGTGCTGGGTGCTCAGTTCTCAGTGCTCGGCGTCCTGGGTGCTCCGTGCTCGGGGTGCTGGGTGCTCAGTGCTCTGGGTGCTTAGTGCTCAGTACTCAGGGTGCTGGGTGCTCAGTACTCATGTTGCTGGGTGCTCATTCTCAGGGTGCTAGGTTCTCAGTACTCAGGGTGCTGTGTGCTCAGTACTCAGGGTGCTCGGTTCTCAGTACTCAGGGTGCTGGGTGCTCAGTGCTCGGGGTGCTGGGTGCTCAGTACTCGGGGTGCTCAGTGCTCAGTACTCAGGGTGCTGGGTGCTCAGTACTCAGGGTGCTGGGTGCTCAGTGCTCGGGGTGCTCGGTGCTCAGTACTCGGGGTACTTGGTGCTCAGTACTCGGGGTGCTGGGTGCTCAGTGCTCAGGGTGCTGGGTGCTCAGTGCTCGGGGTGCTGGGTGCTCAGTGCTGAGGGTGGTGCTGGGTGCTCAGTACTCAGGGTGCTGGGTGCTCAGTGCTCAGGGTGCTGGGTGCTCAGTACTAAGGGTGCTGGGTGCTCAGAACTCAGGGTGCTCGGTGCTCAGTACTCAGCGTGCTGGGTGCTCAGTGCTCAGAGTGTTGGGTGCTCAGTACTCAGGGTGCTGGGCGCTCAGTGCTCAGTGCTCAGGGTGCTCAGTGCTCAGGGTGCTCAGTGCTCATGCTGCTGGGTGCTCAGGGTGCTGGGTGCTCAGTGCTCGGGGTGCTGGGTGCTCAGTGCTCAGTGCTCAGGGTGCTCGGTGCTCAGTGCTCAGTGCTCAGGGTGCTGGGTGTTCAGTACTCAGGGTGCTTGGTGCTCAGTGCTCAGGGTGCTGGGTGCTCAGTACTCAGGGTGCTGGGTGCTCAGTGCTCGGGGTGCTGGGTGCTCAGTGATCAGGGTGATCTGTGCTCAGTACTCAGGGTGCTGGGTGCTCAGTGCTCAGGGTGCTGGGTGCTCAGTCCTCAGGGTGCTCAGTACTCAGGGTGCTCGGTGCTCAGTGCTCAGTACTCAGGGTGCTCAGTACTCAGGGTGCTGGGTGCTCAGTGCTCGGGGTGCTGGGTGCTCAGTACTCAGGGTGCTGGGTGCTCAGTACGCGGGGAGCTCTGTGCTCAGTACTCAGGGTGCTGGGTGCTCAGTACTCAGGGTGCTGGGTGCTCAGTACTCGGGGTGCTGGGTGCTCAGTGCTCAGGGTGATCGGTGCTCAGTGCTCAGGGTGCTGGGTGCTCAGTCCTCCGGGTGCTCAGTGCTCAGGGTGCTGGGTGTTCAGTACTCAGGGTGCTCGGTGCTCAGTGCTCAGGGTGCTGGGTGCTCAGTACTCAGGGTGCTGGGTGCTCAGTGCTCGGGGTGCTGGGTGCTCAGTGCTCAGGGTGATCAGTGCTCAGTACTCAGGGTGCTGGGTGCTCAGTCCTCAGGGTGCTCAGTACTCAGGGTGCTCGGTGCTCAGTGCTCAGTACTCAGGGTGCTCAGTACTCAGGGTGCTGAGTGCTCAGTGCTCGGGGTGCTGGGTGCTCAGTACTCAGGATGCTGGGTGCTCAGTACTCGGGGTGCTGTGTGCTCAGTACTCAGTTTGCTGGGTGCTCAGTGCTCGGGGTGCTGGGTGCTCAGTGCTCAGGGTGATCGGTGCTCTGTGCTCAGGGTGCTGGGTGCTCAGTCCGCTGGGTGCTCAGTGCTCAGGGTGCTGGGTGCTCAGTACTCAGTGTGCTGGGTGCTCAGTACTCAGGGTGCTGGGTGCTCAGTGCTCAGGGTGCTGGGTGCTCAGTACTCAGGGTGCTGGGTGCTTAGTACTCAGGGTGCTCAGTGCTAAGTACACAGGGTGCTGGGTGCTCAGTGCTCGGGGTGCTGGGTGCTCAGTGCTCAGCGTGCTGGGTGCTCAATACTCAGGGTGCTGGGTGCTCAGTGCTCAGGGTGCTGGGTGCACAGTACTCAGGGTGCTGGGTGCTCAGTGCTCGGTGTGCTGGGTGCTCAGTACTCAGGGTGCTGGGTGCTCAGTGCTCGGGGTGCTGGGTGCTCAGTGCTCAGGGTGCTGGTGTCTCAGTGCTCAGGGTGCTGGGTGCTCAGTGATCGGGGTGCTGGGTGCTTAGTACTCAGGGTGCTCAGTGCTCGGGGAGCTCGGTGCTCATTACTCAGGGTGCTGGGTGCTCAGTTCTCAGTGCTCGGCGTCCTGGGTGCTCCGTGCTCGGGGTGCTGGGTGCTCAGTGCTCTGGGTGCTTAGTGCTCAGTACTCAGGGTGCTGGGTGCTCAGTACTCATGTTGCTGGGTGCTCATTCTCAGGGTGCTAGGTTCTCAGTACTCAGGGTGCTGGGTGCTCAGTGCTCGGGGTGCTGGGTGCTCAGTACTCGGGGTGCTCAGTGCTCAGTACTCAGGGTGCTGGGTGCTCAGTACTCAGGGTGCTGGGTGCTCAGTGCTCGGGGTGCTCGGTGCTCAGTACTCGGGGTACTTGGTGCTCAGTACTCGGGGTGCTGGGTGCTCAGTGCTCAGGGTGCTGGGTGCTCAGTGCTCGGGGTGCTGGGTGCTCAGTGCTGAGGGTGGTGCTGGGTGCTCAGTACTCAGGGTGCTGGGTGCTCAGTGCTCAGGGTGCTGGGTGCTCAGTACTAAGGGTGCTGGGTGCTCAGAACTCAGGGTGCTCGGTGCTCAGTACTCAGCGTGCTGGGTGCTCAGTGCTCAGAGTGTTGGGTGCTCAGTACTCAGGGTGCTGGGTGCTCAGTGCTCAGTGCTCAGGGTGCTCAGTGCTCAGGGTGCTCAGTGCTCATGCTGCTGGGTGCTCAGGGTGCTGGGTGCTCAGTGCTCGGGGTGCTGGGTGCTCAGTGCTCAGTGCTCAGGGTGCTCGGTGCTCAGTGCTCAGTGCTCAGGGTGCTGGGTGTTCAGTACTCAGGGTGCTTGGTGCTCAGTGCTCAGGGTGCTGGGTGCTCAGTACTCAGGGTGCTGGGTGCTCAGTGCTCGGGGTGCTGGGTGCTCAGTGATCAGGGTGATCTGTGCTCAGTACTCAGGGTGCTGGGTGCTCAGTGCTCAGGGTGCTGGGTGCTCAGTCCTCAGGGTGCTCAGTACTCAGGGTGCTCGGTGCTCAGTGCTCAGTACTCAGGGTGCTCAGTACTCAGGGTGCTGGGTGCTCAGTGCTCGGGGTGCTGGGTGCTCAGTACTTAGGGTGCTGGGTGCTCAGTACGCGGGGTGCTCTGTGCTCAGTACTCAGTGTGCTGGGTGCTCAGTCCTCCGGGTGCTCAGTGCTCAGGGTGCTGGGTGCTCAGTACTCAGGGTGCTGGGTGCTCAGTACTCGGGGTGCTGGGTGCTCAGTGCTCAGGGTGATCGGTGCTCAGTGCTCAGGGTGCTGGGTGCTCAGTCCTCCGGGTGCTCAGTGCTCAGGGTGCTGGGTGTTCAGTACTCAGGGTGCTCGGTGCTCAGTGCTCAGGGTGCTGGGTGCTCAGTACTCAGGGTGCTGGGTGCTCAGTGCTCGGGGTGCTGGGTGCTCAGTGCTCAGGGTGATCAGTGCTCAGTACTCAGGGTGCTGGGTGCTCAGTCCTCAGGGTGCTCAGTACTCAGGGTGCTCGGTGCTCAGTGCTCAGTACTCAGGGTGCTCAGTACTCAGGGTGCTGAGTGCTCAGTGCTCGGGGTGCTGGGTGCTCAGTACTCAGGATGCTGGGTGCTCAGTACTCGGGGTGCTGTGTGCTCAGTACTCAGTTTGCTGGGTGCTCAGTGCTCGGGGTGCTGGGTGCTCAGTGCTCAGGGTGATCGGTGCTCTGTGCTCAGGGTGCTGGGTGCTCAGTCCGCTGGGTGCTCAGTGCTCAGGGTGCTGGGTGCTCAGTACTCAGTGTGCTGGGTGCTCAGTACTCAGGGTGCTGGGTACTCAGTGCTCAGGGTGCTGGGTGCTCAGTACTCTGGGTGTTGGGTGCTCAGTACTCAGGGTGCTGGGTGCTCCGTGCTCGGGGTGCTGGGTGCTCAGTGCTCAGGGTGTTGGGTGCTCAGTTCTCAGGGTGCTGGGTGCTCAGTACTCAGGGTGCTGGGTGCTTAGTGCTCGGGGTGCTCGGTGCTCAGTACTCAAGGTGCTGGGTGCTCAGTGCTCAGGGTGCTGGGTGCTCAGTCCTCGGGGTGCTCAGGGTGCTGGGTGCTCAGTGCTCAGGGTGCTGGGTGCTCAGTGCTCGGGGTGCTGGGTGCTGAGTGCTCAGGGTGCTGGGTGCTCAGTGCTCGGGGTGCTCGGTGCTCAGTGCTCAGGGTCCTGGGTGCTCAGTACTCAGGGTTCTGGGTGCTTAGTACTCAGGGTGCTCAGTGCTCAGTACACAGGGTGCTGGGTGCTCAGTGCTCGGGGTGCTGGGTGCTCAGTGCTCAGTACTCAGGGTGCTGGGTGCTCAGTGCTCGGGGTGCTGGGTGCTCAGTACTCAGCGTGCTGGGTGCTCAATACTCAGTGTGTTGTGTGCTCAGTGCTCAGGGTGCTGGTGTCTCAGTGCTCAGGGTGCTGGGTGCTCAGTGATCGGGGTGCTGGGTGCTTAGTACTCAGGGTGCTCAGTGCTCGGGGAGCTCGGTGCTCATTACTCAGGGTGCTGGGTGCTCAGTTCTCAGTGCTCGGGGTTCTGGGTGCTCCGCGCTCAGGGTGCTGGGTGCTCAGTGCTCTGGGTGCTTAGTGCTCAGTACTCAGGGTGCTGGGTGCTCAGTACTCATGGTGCTGGGTGCTCATTCTCAGGGTGCTAGGGGCTCAGTACTCGGGGTGCTCAGTGCTCAGTACTCAGGGTGCTGGGTGCTCAGTACTCAGGGTGCTGGGTGCTCAGTGCTCGGGGTGCTCGGTGCTCAGTACTCGGGGTGCTTGGTGCTCAGTTCTCGGGGTGCTGGGTGCTCAGTGCTCAGGGTGCTGGGTGCTCAGTGCTCGGGGTGCTGGGTGCTCAGTGCTGAGGGTGGTGCTGGGTGCTCAGTACTCAGGGTGCTGGGTGCTCAGTACTCAGGGTGCTGGGTGCTCAGTGCTCAGGGTGCTGGGTGCTCAGTGCTCAGGCTGCTGGGTGCTCAGTACTCAGGGTGCTGGGTGCTCAGTGCTCATGGTGATCGGTGCTCAGTACTCAGTGTGCTGGGTGCTCAGTGCTCGGGGTGCTGGGTGCTCAGTACACGGGGTGCTGTGTGCTCTGTACTCTGGGTGCTGGGTGCTCCGTGCTCGGGGTGCTGGGTGCTCAGTACTCAGGGTGCTGGGTGCTCAGTACTCGTGGTGCTCGGTGCTCAGTACTCAGGGTGCTGGGTGCTAAGTGCTCAGTGCTCAGGGTGCTCAGTGCTCAGGGTGCTCAGTGCTCAGGGTGCTGGGTGCTCAGGGTGCTGGGTGCTCAGTGCTCGGGGTGCTGGTTGCTCAGTGCTCAGGGTGCTGGGTGCTCAGTGCTCAGTGCTCAGGGTGCTGGGTGTTCAGTACTCAGGGTGCTTGGTGCTCAGTGCTCAGGGTGCTGGGTGCTCAGTACTCAGGGTGCTGGGTGCTCAGTGCTCGGGGTGCTGGGTGCTCAGTGATCAGGGTGATCTGTGAACAGTACTCAGGGTGCTGGGTGCTCAGTGCTCAGGGTGCTGGGTGCTCAGTCCTCAGGGTGCTCAGTACTCAGGGTGCTCGGTGCTCAGTGCTCAGTACTCAGGGTGCTCAGTACTCAGGGTGCTGGGTGCTCAGTGCTCGGGGTGCTGGGTGCTCAGTACTCAGGGTGCTGGGTGCTCAGTACTCGTGGTACTCGGTGCTCAGTACTCAGGGTGCTGGGTGCTCAGTCCTCCGGGTGCTCAGTGCTCAGGGTGCTGGGTGCTCAGTACTCAGGGTGCTGGGTGCTCAGTACTCGGGGTGCTGGGTGCTCAGTGCTCAGGGTGATCGGTGCTCAGTGCTCAGGGTGCTGGGTGCTCAGTCCTCCGGGTGCTCAGTGCTCAGGGTGCTGGGTGCTCAGTACTCAGGGTGCTGGGTGCTCAGTACTCGGGGTGCTGGGTGCTCAGTGCTCAGGGTGCTGGGTGCTCAGTGCTCGGGGTTCTGGGTGCTCAGTGCTCAGGGTGATCGGTGCTCAGTGCTCAGTGTGCTGGGTGCTCAGTCCTCCGGGTGCTCAGTGCTCAGGGTGCTGGGTGCTCAGTACTCAGGGTGCTGGGTGCTCAGTACTCGGGGTGCTGGGTGCTCAGTGCTCAGGGTGCTGGGTGCTCAGTACTCTGGGTGTTGGGTGCTCAGTACTCAGGGTGCTGGGTGCTCCGTGCTCGGGGTGCTGGCTGCTCAGTGCTCAGGGTGCTGTGTGCTCAGTGCTCAGGGTGCTGGGTGCTCAGTACTCAGGGTGCTGGGTGCTTAGTGCTCGGGGTGCTCGGTGCTCAGTACTCAAGGTGCTGTGTGCTCAGTGCTCAGGGTGCTGGGTGCTCAGTCCTCGGGGTGCTCCGTGCTCAGGGTGCTGGGTGCTCAGTGCTCAGGGTGCTGGGTGCTCAGTGCTCGGGGTGCTGGGTGCTGAGTGCTCAGGGTGCTGGGTGCTCAGTGCTCGGGGTGCTCGGTGCTCAGTGCTCAGGGTCCCGGGTGCTCAGTACTCAGGGTGCTGGGTGCTTAGTACTCAGGGTGCTCAGTGCTCAGTACACAGGGTGCTGGGTGCTCAGTGCTCGGGGTGCTGGGTGCTCAGTACTCAGCGTGCTGTGCGCTCAGTACTCAGGGTGCTGGGTGCTCAGTGCTCAGGGTGCTGGGTGCTCAGTGCTCAGGGTGCTGGGTGCTCCGTGCTCGGGGTGCTGGGTTCTCAGTGCTCTGGGTGCTTAGTGCTCAGTACTCAGGGTGCTGGGTGCTCAGTACTCATGGTGCTGGGTGCTCATTCTCAGGGTGCTAGGGGCTCAGTACCCAAGGTGCTGGGTGCTCAGTACTCAGGGTGCTCAGTTCTCAGTACTCAGGGTGCTGGGTGCTCATTCTCGGGGTGGTGGGTGCTCAGTGCTCGGGGTGCTGGGTGCTCTGTACTCAGGGTGCTGGTGGCTCAGTACTCAGGGTGCTGGGTGCTCAGTACTCAGGGTGTTCTGTTCTCAGTACTCAGGTTGCTGGGTGCTCAGTGCTCGGGGTGCTGGGTGCTCAGTACTCGGGGTGCTCAGTGCTCAGTACTCAGGGTTCTGGGTGCTCAGTACTCAGGGTGCTGGGTGCTCAGTGCTCGAGGTGCTCGGTGCTCAGTACTCGGGGTGCTGGGTGCTCAGTACTCGGGGTGCTGGGTGCTCAGTGCTCAGGGTGCTGGGTGCTCAGTGCTCGGGGTGCTGGGTGCTCAGTGCTGAGGGTGGTGCTGGGTGCTCAGTACTCAGGGTGCTGGGTGCTCAGTGCTCAGGGTGCTGGGTGCTCAGTACTAAGGGTGCTGGGTGCTCAGTACTCATGGTGCTCGGTGCTCAGTACTCAGGGTGCTGGGTGCTCAGTGCTCAGGGTGCTGGGTACTCAGTAATCAGGGTGCTGGGTGCTCAGTACTCAGGGTGCTGGGTGCTCAGTGCTCAGGGTGCTGGGTGCTCAGTGCTCAGGGTGCTGGGTGCTCAGTACTCAGGGTTCTGGGTGCTCAGTGCTCAGGGTGATCGGTGCTCAGTACTCAGGGTGCTCATTACTCAGCGTGCTGGGTGCTCAGTGCTCAGGGTGCTGGGTGCTCAGTACTCGTTCTGCTTTGTGCTCTGTACTCAGGGTGCTGGGTTCTCAGTGCACGGGGTCCTGGGTGCTCAGTGCTCAGGGTGATCGGTGCTCAGTACTCAGGGTCCTGGGTGCTCAGTGCTCAGGGTGCTGGGTGCTCAGTACTCTGGGTGTTGGGTGCTCAGTACTCAGGGTGCTGGGTGCTCCGTGCTCGGGGTGCTGGCTGCTCAGTGCTCAGGGTGCTGGGTGCTCAGTGCTCAGGGTGCTGGGTGCTCAGTACTCAGGGTGCTGGGTGCTTAGTGCTCGGTGTGCTCGGTGCTCAGTACTCAAGGTGCTGGGTGCTCAGTGCTCAGGGTGCTGGGTGCTCAGTCCTCGGGGTGCTCCGTGCTCAGGGTGCTGGGTGCTCAGTGCTCAGGGTGCTGGGTGCTCAGTGCTCGGGGTGCTGGGTGCTGAGTGCTCAGGGTGCTGGGTGCTCAGTGCTCGGGGTGCTCGGTGCTCAGTGCTCAGGGTCCCCGGTGCTCAGTACTCAGGGTGCTGGGTGCTTAGTACTCAGGGTGCTCAGTGCTCAGTACACAGGGTGCTGGGTGCTCAGTGCTCGGGGTGCTGGGTGCTCAGTACTCAGCGTGCTGGGTGGTCAGTACTCAGGGTGCTGGGTGCTCAGTGCTCAGGGTGCTGGGTGCTCAGTGCTCAGGGTGCTGGGTGCTCCGTGCTCGGGGTGCTCAGTTCTCAGTACTCAGGGTGCTGGGTGCTCATTCTCGGGGTGGTGGGTGCTCAGTGCTCGGGGTGCTGGGTGCTCAGTACTCAGGGTGCTGGGGGCTCAGTACTCAGGGTGCTGGGTGCTCAGTACTCAGGGTGCTGGGGGCTCAGTACTCAGGGTGCTGGGTGCTCATTACTCAGGGTGCTCAGTTCTCAGTACTCAGGGTGCTGGGTGCTCATTCTCGGGGTGGTGGGTGCTCAGTGCTCGGGGTGCTGGGTGCTCAGTTCTCAGGGTGCTGGGGGCTCAGTACTCAGGGTGCTGGGTGCTCAGTACTCAGGGTGTTCTGTTCTCAGTACTCAGGTTGCTGGGTGCTCAGTGCTCGGGGTGCTGGGTGCTCAGTACTCGGGGTGCTCAGTGCTCTGTTCTCTGGGTGCTGGGTGCTCAGTACTCAGGGTGCTGGGTGCTCAGTGCTCGAGGTGCTCTGTGCTCAGTACTCGGGGTGCTGGGTGCTCAGTACTCGGGGTGCTGGGTGCTCAGTGCTCAGGGTGCTGGGTGCTCAGTGCTTGGGGTGCTGGGTGCTCAGTGCTGAGGGTGGTGCTGGGTGCTCAGTACTCAGGGTGCTGGGTGCTCAGTGCTCAGGGTGCTGGGTGCTCAGTACTAAGGGTGCTGGGTGCTCAGTACTCATGGTGCTCGGTGCTCAGTACTCAGGGTGCTGGGTGCTCAGTGCTCAGGGTGCTGGGTACTCAGTAATCAGGGTGCTGGGTGCTCAGTACTCAGGGTGCTGGGTGCTCAGTGCTCAGGGTGCTGGGTGCTCAGTGCTCAGGGTGCTGGGTGCTCAGTACTCAGGGTGCTGGGTGCTCAGTGCTCAGGGTGATCGGTGCTCAGTACTCAGGGTGCTCAGTACTCAGCGTGCTGGGTGCTCAGTGCTCAGGGTGCTGGGTGCTCAGTACTCGGGGTGCTGGGTGCTCTGTACTCAGGGTGCTGGGTTCTCAGTGCTCGGGGTCCTGGGTGCTCAGTGCTCAGGGTGATCGGTGCTCAGTACTCAGGGTGCTGGGTGCTCAGTGCTCGGGGTGCTGGGTGCTCAGTACTCTGCGTGCTGGGTGCTCAATACTCAGGGTGCTGGGTGCTCAGTGCTCAGGGTGCTGGGTGCTCAGTGCTCAGGGTGCTGGGAGCTCAGTGATCGGGGTGCTGGGTGCTCAGTACTCGGGGTGCTCAGTGCTCGGGGAGCTCGGTGCTCAGTACTCAGGGTGCTGGGTGCTCAGTTCTCAGTGCTCGGGGTCCTGGGTGCTCCGTGCCCGGGGTGCTGGGTGCTCAGTGCTCTGGGTGCTTAGTGCTCAGTACTCAGGGTGCTGGGTGCTCAGTACTCATGGTGCTGGGTGCTCATTCTCAGGGTGCTGGGTGCTCAGTACTCAGGGTGCTGGGTGCTCAGTACTCAGGGTGCTGGGTGCTCAGTGCTCGGGGTGCTCGGTGCTCAGTACTCGGGGTGCTTGGTGCTCAGTTCTCGGGGTGCTGGGTGCTCAGTGCTCAGGGTGCTGGGTGCTCAGTGCTCGGGGTGCTGGGTGCTCAGTGCTGAGGGTGGTGCTGGGTGCTCAGTACTCAGGGTGCTGGGTGCTCAGTGCTCAGGGTGCTGGGTGCTCAGTACTAAGGGTGCTGGGTGCTCAGTACTCAGGGTGCTCGGTGCTCAGTACTCAGGGTGCTGGGTGCTCAGTGCTCAGGCTGGTGGGTACTCAGTACTCAGGGTGCTGGGTGCTCAGTACTCAGGGTGCTGGGTGCTCAGTGCTCAGGGTGCTGGGTGCTCAGTGCTCAGGCTGCTGGGTGCTCAGTACTCAGGGTGCTGGGTGCTCAGTGCTCATGGTGATCGGTGCTCAGTACTCAGTGTGCTGGGTGCTCAGTGCTCGGGGTGCTGGGTGCTCAGTACACGGGGTGCTGTGTGCTCTGTACTCTGGGTGCTGGGTGCTCCGTGCTCGGGGTGCTGGGTGCTCAGTACTCAGGGTGCTGGGTGCTCAGTACTCGTGGTGCTCGGTGCTCAGTACTCAGGGTGCTGGGTGCTAAGTGCTCAGTGCTCAGGGTGCTCAGTGCTCAGGGTGCTCCGTGCTCGGGGTGCTGGGTGCTCAGTACTCAGTTTGCTGGGTGCTCAGTGCTCGGGGTGCTGGGTGCTCAGTGCTCAGGGTGATCGGTGCTCTGTGCTCAGGGTGCTGGGTGCTCAGTCCGCTGGGTGCTCAGTGCTCAGGGTGCTGGGTGCTCAGTACTCAGTGTGCTGGGTGCTCAGTACTCAGGGTGCTGGGTGCTCAGTGCTCAGGGTGCTGGGTGCTCAGTACTCAGGGTGCTGGGTGCTTAGTACTCAGGGTGCTCAGTGCTAAGTACACAGGGTGCTGGGTGCTCAGTGCTCGGGGTGCTGGGTGCTCAGTGCTCAGCGTGCTGGGTGCTCAATACTCAGGGTGCTGGGTGCTCAGTGCTCAGGGTGCTGGGTGCACAGTACTCAGGGTGCTGGGTGCTCAGTGCTCGGGGTGCTGGGTGCTCAGTACTCAGGGTGCTGGGTGCTCAGTGCTCGGGGTGCTGGGTGCTCAGTGCTCAGGGTGCTGGTGTCTCAGTGCTCAGGGTGCTGGGTGCTCAGTGATCGGGGTGCTGGGTGCTTAGTACTCAGGGTGCTCAGTGCTCGGGGAGCTCGGTGCTCATTACTCAGGGTGCTGGGTGCTCAGTTCTCAGTGCTCGGCGTCCTGGGTGCTCCGTGCTCGGGGTGCTGGGTGCTCAGTGCTCTGGGTGCTTAGTGCTCAGTACTCAGGGTGCTGGGTGCTCAGTACTCATGTTGCTGGGTGCTCATTCTCAGGGTGCTAGGTTCTCAGTACTCAGGGTGCTGTGTGCTCAGTACTCAGGGTGCTCGGTTCTCAGTACTCAGGGTGCTGGGTGCTCAGTGCTCGGGGTGCTGGGTGCTCAGTACTCGGGGTGCTCAGTGCTCAGTACTCAGGGTGCTGGGTGCTCAGTACTCAGGGTGCTGGGTGCTCAGTGCTCGGGGTGCTCGGTGCTCAGTACTCGGGGTACTTGGTGCTCAGTACTCGGGGTGCTGGGTGCTCAGTGCTCAGGGTGCTGGGTGCTCAGTGCTCGGGGTGCTGGGTGCTCAGTGCTGAGGGTGGTGCTGGGTGCTCAGTACTCAGGGTGCTGGGTGCTCAGTGCTCAGGGTGCTGGGTGCTCAGTACTAAGGGTGCTGGGTGCTCAGAACTCAGGGTGCTCGGTGCTCAGTACTCAGCGTGCTGGGTGCTCAGTGCTCAGAGTGTTGGGTGCTCAGTACTCAGGGTGCTGGGTGCTCAGTGCTCAGTGCTCAGGGTGCTCAGTGCTCAGGGTGCTCAGTGCTCATGCTGCTGGGTGCTCAGGGTGCTGGGTGCTCAGTGCTCGGGGTGCTGGGTGCTCAGTGCTCAGTGCTCAGGGTGCTCGGTGCTCAGTGCTCAGTGCTCAGGGTGCTGGGTGTTCAGTACTCAGGGTGCTTGGTGCTCAGTGCTCAGGGTGCTGGGTGCTCAGTACTCAGGGTGCTGGGTGCTCAGTGCTCGGGGTGCTGGGTGCTCAGTGATCAGGGTGATCTGTGCTCAGTACTCAGGGTGCTGGGTGCTCAGTGCTCAGGGTGCTGGGTGCTCAGTCCTCAGGGTGCTCAGTACTCAGGGTGCTCGGTGCTCAGTGCTCAGTACTCAGGGTGCTCAGTACTCAGGGTGCTGGGTGCTCAGTGCTCGGGGTGCTGGGTGCTCAGTACTTAGGGTGCTGGGTGCTCAGTACGCGGGGTGCTCTGTGCTCAGTACTCAGTGTGCTGGGTGCTCAGTCCTCCGGGTGCTCAGTGCTCAGGGTGCTGGGTGCTCAGTACTCAGGGTGCTGGGTGCTCAGTACTCGGGGTGCTGGGTGCTCAGTGCTCAGGGTGATCGGTGCTCAGTGCTCAGGGTGCTGGGTGCTCAGTCCTCCGGGTGCTCAGTGCTCAGGGTGCTGGGTGTTCAGTACTCAGGGTGCTCGGTGCTCAGTGCTCAGGGTGCTGGGTGCTCAGTACTCAGGGTGCTGGGTGCTCAGTGCTCGGGGTGCTGGGTGCTCAGTGCTCAGGGTGATCAGTGCTCAGTACTCAGGGTGCTGGGTGCTCAGTCCTCAGGGTGCTCAGTACTCAGGGTGCTCGGTGCTCAGTGCTCAGTACTCAGGGTGCTCAGTACTCAGGGTGCTGAGTGCTCAGTGCTCGGGGTGCTGGGTGCTCAGTACTCAGGATGCTGGGTGCTCAGTACTCGGGGTGCTGTGTGCTCAGTACTCAGTTTGCTGGGTGCTCAGTGCTCGGGGTGCTGGGTGCTCAGTGCTCAGGGTGATCGGTGCTCTGTGCTCAGGGTGCTGGGTGCTCAGTCCGCTGGGTGCTCAGTGCTCAGGGTGCTGGGTGCTCAGTACTCAGTGTGCTGGGTGCTCAGTACTCAGGGTGCTGGGTACTCAGTGCTCAGGGTGCTGGGTGCTCAGTACTCTGGGTGTTGGGTGCTCAGTACTCAGGGTGCTGGGTGCTCCGTGCTCGGGGTGCTGGGTGCTCAGTGCTCAGGGTGCTGGGTGCTCAGTGCTCAGGGTGCTGGGTGCTCAGTACTCAGGGTGCTGGGTGCTTAGTGCTCGGGGTGCTCGGTGCTCAGTACTCAAGGTGCTGGGTGCTCAGTGCTCAGGGTGCTGGGTGCTCAGTCCTCGGGGTGCTCAGGGTGCTGGGTGCTCAGTGCTCAGGGTGCTGGGTGCTCAGTGCTCGGGGTGCTGGGTGCTGAGTGCTCAGGGTGCTGGGTGCTCAGTGCTCGGGGTGCTCGGTGCTCAGTGCTCAGGGTCCTGGGTGCTCAGTACTCAGGGTTCTGGGTGCTTAGTACTCAGGGTGCTCACTGCTCAGTACACAGGGTGCTGGGTGCTCAGTGCTCGGGGTGCTGGGTGCTCAGTGCTCAGTACTCAGGGTGCTGGGTGCTCAGTGCTCGGGGTGCTGGGTGCTCAGTACTCAGCGTGCTGGGTGCTCAATACTCAGTGTGCTGTGTGCTCAGTGCTCAGGGTGCTGGTGTCTCAGTGCTCAGGGTGCTGGGTGCTCAGTGATCGGGGTGCTGGGTGCTTAGTACTCAGGGTGCTCAGTGCTCGGGGAGCTCGGTGCTCATTACTCAGGGTGCTGGGTGCTCAGTTCTCAGTGCTCGGGGTTCTGGGTGCTCCGCGCTCAGGGTGCTGGGTGCTCAGTGCTCTGGGTGCTTAGTGCTCAGTACTCAGGGTGCTGGGTGCTCAGTACTCATGGTGCTGGGTGCTCATTCTCAGGGTGCTAGGGGCTCAGTACTCAGGGTGCGTGGTGCTCAGTACTCAGGGTGCTCGGTTCTCAGTACTCAGGGTGCTGGGTGCTCAGTACTCAGGGTGCTCGGTTCTCAGTACTCAGGGTGCTGGGTGCTCAGTACTCGGGGTGCTCAGTGCTCAGTACTCAGGGTGCTGGGTGCTCAGTACTCAGGGTGCTGGGTGCTCAGTGCTCGGGGTGCTCGGTGCTCAGTACTCGGGGTGCTTGGTGCTCAGTTCTCGGGGTGCTGGGTGCTCAGTGCTCAGGGTGCTGGGTGCTCAGTGCTCGGGGTGCTGGGTGCTCAGTGCTGAGGGTGGTGCTGGGTGCTCAGTACTCAGGGTGCTGGGTGCTCAGTACTCAGGGTGCTGGGTGCTCAGTGCTCAGGGTGCTGGGTGCTCAGTGCTCAGGCTGCTGGGTGCTCAGTACTCAGGGTGCTGGGTGCTCAGTGCTCATGGTGATCGGTGCTCAGTACTCAGTGTGCTGGGTGCTCAGTGCTCGGGGTGCTGGGTGCTCAGTACACGGGGTGCTGTGTGCTCTGTACTCTGGGTGCTGGGTGCTCCGTGCTCGGGGTGCTGGGTGCTCAGTACTCAGGGTGCTGGGTGCTCAGTACTCGTGGTGCTCGGTGCTCAGTACTCAGGGTGCTGGGTGCTAAGTGCTCAGTGCTCAGGGTGCTCAGTGCTCAGGGTGCTCAGTGCTCAGGGTGCTGGGTGCTCAGGGTGCTGGGTGCTCAGTGCTCGGGGTGCTGGTTGCTCAGTGCTCAGGGTGCTGGGTGCTCAGTGCTCAGTGCTCAGGGTGCTGGGTGTTCAGTACTCAGGGTGCTTGGTGCTCAGTGCTCAGGGTGCTGGGTGCTCAGTACTCAGGGTGCTGGGTGCTCAGTGCTCGGGGTGCTGGGTGCTCAGTGATCAGGGTGATCTGTGAACAGTACTCAGGGTGCTGGGTGCTCAGTGCTCAGGGTGCTGGGTGCTCAGTCCTCAGGGTGCTCAGTACTCAGGGTGCTCGGTGCTCAGTGCTCAGTACTCAGGGTGCTCAGTACTCAGGGTGCTGGGTGCTCAGTGCTCGGGGTGCTGGGTGCTCAGTACTCAGGGTGCTGGGTGCTCAGTACTCGTGGTACTCGGTGCTCAGTACTCAGGGTGCTGGGTGCTCAGTCCTCCGGGTGCTCAGTGCTCAGGGTGCTGGGTGCTCAGTACTCAGGGTGCTGGGTGCTCAGTACTCGGGGTGCTGGGTGCTCAGTGCTCAGGGTGATCGGTGCTCAGTGCTCAGGGTGCTGGGTGCTCAGTCCTCCGGGTGCTCAGTGCTCAGGGTGCTGGGTGCTCAGTACTCAGGGTGCTGGGTGCTCAGTACTCGGGGTGCTGGGTGCTCAGTGCTCAGGGTGCTGGGTGCTCAGTGCTCGGGGTTCTGGGTGCTCAGTGCTCAGGGTGATCGGTGCTCAGTGCTCAGTGTGCTGGGTGCTCAGTCCTCCGGGTGCTCAGTGCTCAGGGTGCTGGGTGCTCAGTACTCAGGGTGCTGGGTGCTCAGTACTCGGGGTGCTGGGTGCTCAGTGCTCAGGGTGCTGGGTGCTCAGTACTCTGGGTGTTGGGTGCTCAGTACTCAGGGTGCTGGGTGCTCCGTGCTCGGGGTGCTGGCTGCTCAGTGCTCAGGGTGCTGTGTGCTCAGTGCTCAGGGTGCTGGGTGCTCAGTACTCAGGGTGCTGGGTGCTTAGTGCTCGGGGTGCTCGGTGCTCAGTACTCAAGGTGCTGTGTGCTCAGTGCTCAGGGTGCTGGGTGCTCAGTCCTCGGGGTGCTCCGTGCTCAGGGTGCTGGGTGCTCAGTGCTCAGGGTGCTGGGTGCTCAGTGCTCGGGGTGCTGGGTGCTGAGTGCTCAGGGTGCTGGGTGCTCAGTGCTCGGGGTGCTCGGTGCTCAGTGCTCAGGGTCCCGGGTGCTCAGTACTCAGGGTGCTGGGTGCTTAGTACTCAGGGTGCTCAGTGCTCAGTACACAGGGTGCTGGGTGCTCAGTGCTCGGGGTGCTGGGTGCTCAGTACTCAGCGTGCTGTGCGCTCAGTACTCAGGGTGCTGGGTGCTCAGTGCTCAGGGTGCTGGGTGCTCAGTGCTCAGGGTGCTGGGTGCTCCGTGCTCGGGGTGCTGGGTTCTCAGTGCTCTGGGTGCTTAGTGCTCAGTACTCAGGGTGCTGGGTGCTCAGTACTCATGGTGCTGGGTGCTCATTCTCAGGGTGCTAGGGGCTCAGTACCCAAGGTGCTGGGTGCTCAGTACTCAGGGTGCTCAGTTCTCAGTACTCAGGGTGCTGGGTGCTCATTCTCGGGGTGGTGGGTGCTCAGTGCTCGGGGTGCTGGGTGCTCTGTACTCAGGGTGCTGGTGGCTCAGTACTCAGGGTGCTGGGTGCTCAGTACTCAGGGTGTTCTGTTCTCAGTACTCAGGTTGCTGGGTGCTCAGTGCTCGGGGTGCTGGGTGCTCAGTACTCGGGGTGCTCAGTGCTCAGTACTCAGGGTTCTGGGTGCTCAGTACTCAGGGTGCTGGGTGCTCAGTGCTCGAGGTGCTCGGTGCTCAGTACTCGGGGTGCTGGGTGCTCAGTACTCGGGGTGCTGGGTGCTCAGTGCTCAGGGTGCTGGGTGCTCAGTGCTCGGGGTGCTGGGTGCTCAGTGCTGAGGGTGGTGCTGGGTGCTCAGTACTCAGGGTGCTGGGTGCTCAGTGCTCAGGGTGCTGGGTGCTCAGTACTAAGGGTGCTGGGTGCTCAGTACTCATGGTGCTCGGTGCTCAGTACTCAGGGTGCTGGGTGCTCAGTGCTCAGGGTGCTGGGTACTCAGTAATCAGGGTGCTGGGTGCTCAGTACTCAGGGTGCTGGGTGCTCAGTGCTCAGGGTGCTGGGTGCTCAGTGCTCAGGGTGCTGGGTGCTCAGTACTCAGGGTTCTGGGTGCTCAGTGCTCAGGGTGATCGGTGCTCAGTACTCAGGGTGCTCATTACTCAGCGTGCTGGGTGCTCAGTGCTCAGGGTGCTGGGTGCTCAGTACTCGTTCTGCTTTGTGCTCTGTACTCAGGGTGCTGGGTTCTCAGTGCACGGGGTCCTGGGTGCTCAGTGCTCAGGGTGATCGGTGCTCAGTACTCAGGGTCCTGGGTGCTCAGTGCTCAGGGTGCTGGGTGCTCAGTACTCTGGGTGTTGGGTGCTCAGTACTCAGGGTGCTGGGTGCTCCGTGCTCGGGGTGCTGGCTGCTCAGTGCTCAGGGTGCTGGGTGCTCAGTGCTCAGGGTGCTGGGTGCTCAGTACTCAGGGTGCTGGGTGCTTAGTGCTCGGTGTGCTCGGTGCTCAGTACTCAAGGTGCTGGGTGCTCAGTGCTCAGGGTGCTGGGTGCTCAGTCCTCGGGGTGCTCCGTGCTCAGGGTGCTGGGTGCTCAGTGCTCAGGGTGCTGGGTGCTCAGTGCTCGGGGTGCTGGGTGCTGAGTGCTCAGGGTGCTGGGTGCTCAGTGCTCGGGGTGCTCGGTGCTCAGTGCTCAGGGTCCCCGGTGCTCAGTACTCAGGGTGCTGGGTGCTTAGTACTCAGGGTGCTCAGTGCTCAGTACACAGGGTGCTGGGTGCTCAGTGCTCGGGGTGCTGGGTGCTCAGTACTCAGCGTGCTGGGTGGTCAGTACTCAGGGTGCTGGGTGCTCAGTGCTCAGGGTGCTGGGTGCTCAGTGCTCAGGGTGCTGGGTGCTCCGTGCTCGGGGTGCTCAGTTCTCAGTACTCAGGGTGCTGGGTGCTCATTCTCGGGGTGGTGGGTGCTCAGTGCTCAGGGTGCTGGGTGCTCAGTACTCAGGGTGCTGGGGGCTCAGTACTCAGGGTGCTGGGTGCTCAGTACTCAGGGTGCTGGGGGCTCAGTACTCAGGGTGCTGGGTGCTCATTACTCAGGGTGCTCAGTTCTCAGTACTCAGGGTGCTGGGTGCTCATTCTCGGGGTGGTGGGTGCTCAGTGCTCGGGGTGCTGGGTGCTCAGTTCTCAGGGTGCTGGGGGCTCAGTACTCAGGGTGCTGGGTGCTCAGTACTCAGGGTGTTCTGTTCTCAGTACTCAGGTTGCTGGGTGCTCAGTGCTCGGTGTGCTGGGTGCTCAGTACTCGGGGTGCTCAGTGCTCTGTTCTCTGGGTGCTGGGTGCTCAGTACTCAGGGTGCTGGGTGCTCAGTGCTCGAGGTGCTCTGTGCTCAGTACTCGGGGTGCTGGGTGCTCAGTACTCGGGGTGCTGGGTGCTCAGTGCTCAGGGTGCTGGGGTGCTCAGTGCTTGGGGTGCTGGGTGCTCAGTGCTGAGGGTGGTGCTGGGTGCTCAGTACTCAGGGTGCTGGGTGCTCAGTGCTCAGGGTGCTGGGTGCTCAGTACTAAGGA
>NW_024543687.1:0-46036 GCF_018167655.1 Microtus oregoni
AGCACCCTGAGTACTGAGCACCCTGAGTACTGAGTACCCAGCACCCCGAGCACTGAGCACCCAGCACCCTGAGTACTGAGCACCCTTAGTGCTGAGCACCCAGCACCCTGAGTTCTGAGCACCGAGCACACTGAGTACTGAGCACCCAGCACCCTGAGTACTGAGCACCCAGCACCCTGAGTACTGAGCACCGAGCACCCCGAGTACTGAGCACCCAGCACCCTGAGCACTGAGCACCCAGCACCCCGAGCACTGAGCACCCAGCACCCTGAGTACTGAGCACTGAGCACCCCGAGCACTGAGCACCCAGCACCCTGAGCACTGAGCACCCAGCACCCTGAGTACTGAGCACCCAGCACCATGAGTACTGAGCACACAGCACCCTGAGCACTGAGCACCCAGCAACCTGAGTACTGAGCACCCAGCACCCTGAGCACTGAGCACCCAGCACCCTGAGTACTGAGCACCGAGCACCCCGAGCACTGAGCACCCAGCACCCTGAGTACTGAGCACCCAGCACCAAAAGTACTGAGCACCGAGCATCCTGAGCACTGAGCACCGAACACCCCGAGCACTGAGCACCCAGCACCCTGAGTACTGAGCACCCAGCACCAAGAGTACTGAGCAATGAGCACCCCGATCACTGAGCACCCAGCACCCTGTGTAATGAGCACCCAGCACCCCGAGTACTGAGCACTGAGCACCGTGAGTACTGAGCACCCAGCACCCTGAGTACTGAGCACCCAGCACCCTGAGCACTGAGCACAAAGCACGCTGAGTACTGAGCACACTGAGTACTGAGCACCGAGGACCCTGAGCACTGAGCACCCAGCACCCTGAGCACTGAGCACCCAGCACCCCGAGAATGAGCACCCAGCACCCTGAGTACTAAGAACCGAGCACCCTGAGTACTGAGCACCCAGCACGCTGAGCACTGAGCAACCAGCACCCCGAGTACTGAGCACCCAGCACCCAGAGCACTGAGCACCCAGCACCCCGAGAATGAGAACCCAGCACCCTGAGTACTGAGCACCCAGCACCCTGAGTACTGAGCACCCAGCACCCCGAGCACTGAGCACCCTGAATACTGAGCACCCAGCACCCTGAGTACTGTGCACTAAGCACCCAGAGGGCTGAGAACCCAGGACCCCGAGCACTGAGTACTGAGCACCCAGCACCCTGAGTACTGAGCACCGAGCTCCACGAGCACTGAGCACCCTGAGTACTGAGCACCCAGCACCCTGAGTACTGAGCACCCAGCACCCTGAGCACTGAGCACCCAGCACCCTGAGTACTGAGCACCCAGCACCCCGAGCCCTGAGCACCCAGCACCCTGAGTACTGAGCACCCAGCACCCTGAGTACTGAGCAACCAGAGCACTGAGCACCCAACACCCTGAGTACTGAGCACCCTGAGGACTGAGCACCGATCACCCTGAGCACTGAGCACCGAGCACCCTGAGTACTGAGCACCCAGCACGCTGAGCACTGAGCACCCAGCACCCTGAGTACTGAGCAGCGAGCACCCTGAGTACTGAGCACCCAGCACCCTGAGTACTGAGCACCCAGCACCCTGAGTACTGAGCACCGAGCACCCCGAGTACTGAGCACCCAGCACCCTGAGCACTCAGCACCCAGCACCCCGAGCACTGAGCACCCAGCACCCTGAGTACTGAGCTCCCAGCACCCCGAGCCCTGAGCACCCAGCACCCTGAGTACTGAGCACCCTGAGTACTGAGCACCGATCACCCTGAGCTCTGAGCACCCAGCACCCTGAGTACTGAGCACCCAATGTACTGAGCACCGAGCACACCGAGCACTGAGCACCCAGCACCCTGAGAACTGAGCACCGAGCACCCTGAGCACTGAGCACCCAGCACCCTGAGTACTGAGCACCGAGCACCCCGAGCACTGAGCACCCAGCGCCCCGAGCACTGAGCACCCAGCACCCCGAGCACTGAGCACCCAGCACCCGTAGCACTGAGCACCCAGCACCCCGAGCAATGAGCACCCAGCACCCTG
This sequence comes from Microtus oregoni, assembly GCF_018167655.1. NCBI lineage: Eukaryota > Metazoa > Chordata > Mammalia > Rodentia > Cricetidae > Microtus > Microtus oregoni. Next base: position 2,022 of record NW_024543687.1, read on the forward strand.
AGTACTGAGCAACCAGCACCCCGAGTACTGATCACCCAGCAACCTGAGCACCGAGCACCCAGCACCCCGAGCATTGAGCACCCAGCACCCTGAGCACTGAACACCCAGCACCCTGAGTACTGAGCACCGAGCACAACGAGGACTGAGCACCCTGAGGACTGAGCACCCAGCACCCTGAGTACTGAGCACCCAGCACCCAGAGCACTGAGCACCGAGCACCCTGAGTACTGAACACCCAGCACCCTGAGCACTGAGCACTGAGCACCCAGCACCCTGAGCACTGAGCACTGAGCACCCAGCACCCCGAGCACTGAGCACCCAGCACCCTGAGCACCCAGCACCGTGAACACTGAGCACACTGAGCACTGAGCACCCTGAGCACTGAGCACTGAGCACCCAGCACCCTGAGTACTGAGCACCCAGCACCCTGAGTACTGAGCACCCAGCACCCCGAGCACTGAGCACTGAGCAACCTGAGTACTGAGCACTGAGCACCCTTAGTACTGAGCACCGAGCACCCTGAGTACTGAGCACCCAGCACCCTGAACACTGAGCACGGAGCACCCCGAGGACTGAGCACCCAGCACCGTGAGCACTGAGCACCAGGCACCTTGAGTACTGAGCACCGAGCACCCCGAGCACTGAGCACCCAGCACCCTGAGTAATGAGCACCCACCAACCCGAGCACTGAGCACCCAGCACCCTGAGTACTGAGCACCCAGCACACTGAGTACTGAGCACTGAGCACCCTGAGCACTGAGCACCCAGCACCCTGAGTACTGAGCACCCAGCAACCTGAGTACTGAGCACTCAGCAACCTGAGTACTGAGCACCCAGCACCCTGAGCACTGAGCACCCAGCACCCTGAGTACTGAGCACCGAGCACCCCGAGCACTGTGCACCCAGCACCCTGAGTACTGAGCACCCAGCACCAAAAGTACTGAGCACCGAGCATCCTGAGCACTGAGCACCGAGCACCCCGAGCACTGAGCACCCAGCACCCTGAGTACTGAGCACCCAGCACCAAGAGTACTGAGCAGCGAGCACCCCGAGCACTGAGCACCCAGCACCCTGTGTAATGAGCACCCAGCACCCCGAGTACTGAGCACCCAGCACCGTGAGTACTGAGCACCCAGCACCCTGAGTACTGAGCACCCAGCACCCTGAGCACTGAGCACAAAGCACGCTGAGTACTGAGCACACTGAGTACTGAGCACCGAGGACCCTGAGCACTGAGCACCCAGCACCCTGAGCACTGAGCACCCAGCACCCCGAGAATGAGCACCCAGCACCCTGAGTACTGAGAACCGAGCACCCTGAGTATTGAGCACCCAGCACGCTGAGCACTGAGCAACCAGCACCCCGAGTACTGCGCACCCAGCACCCAGAGCACTGAGCACCCAGCACCCCGAGAATGAGCACCCAGCACCCTGAGTACTGAGCACCCAGCACCCTGAGTACTGAGCACCCAGCACCCCGAGCACTGAGCACCCTGAATACTGAGCACCCAGCACCCTGAGTACTGTGCACTAAGCACCCAGAGGGCTGAGAACCCAGGACCCCGAGCACTGAGTACTGAGTACCCAGCACCCTGAGTACTGAGCACCGAGCTCCACGAGCACTGAGCACAATGAGTACTGAGCACCCAGCACCCTGAGTACTGAGCACCCAGCACCCCGAGCCCTGAGCACCCAGCACCCTGATTACTGAGCAACCAGCACCCTGAGTACTGAGCAACCAGAGCACTGAGCACCCAGCACCCTGAGTACTGAGCACCCAATGTACTGAGCACCAAGCACACCGAGCACTGAGCACCGAGCACCCTGAGTACTGAGCACCCAGCACCCTGAGCACTGAGCACCCAGCACCCTGAGTACTGAGCACCGAGCACCCCGAGCACTGAGCACCCAGCGCCCTGAGCACTGAGCACCCAGCACCCTGAGTACTGAGCACCGAGCACCCTGAGCACTGAGCACCCAGCACCCTGAGTACTGAGCACCGAGCACCCCGAGCACTGAGCACCCAGCGCCCCGAGCACTGAGCACCCAGCACCCGTAGCACTGAGCACCCAGCACCCCGAGCAATGAGCACCCAGCACCCTGAGTACTGAGCACCCAGCACCCCGAGTACTGAGCACCCAGCAACCTGAGCACCGAGCACCCAGCACCCCGAGCATTGAGCACCGAGCACCCTGAGCACTGAACACCCAGCACCCTGAATACTGAGCACCGAGCACCCCGAGGACTGAGCACCCTGAGGACTGAGCACCCAGCACCCTGAGTACTGAGCACCCAGCACCCAGAGCACTGAGCACCGAGCACCCTGAGTACTGAACACCCAGCACCCTGAGCACTGAGCACTGAGCACCCAGCACCCTGAGCACTGAGCACTGAGCACCCAGCACCCCGAGCACTGAGCACCCAGCACCCTGAGCACCCAGCACCGTGAACACTGAGCACCCTGAGCACTGAGCACCCTGAGTACTGAGCACTGAGCACCCAGCACCCTGAGTACTGAGCACCCAGCACCCTGAGTACTGAGCACCCAGCACCCCGAGCACTGAGCACTGAGCAACCTGAGTACTGAGCACTGAGCACCCTTAGTACTGAGCACCGAGCACCCTGAGTACTGAGCACCCAGCACCCTGAGCACTGAGCACGGTGCACCCCGAGGACTGAGCACCCAGCACCGTGAGCACTGAGCACCAGGCACCTTGAGTACTGAGCACCGAGCACCCCGAGCACTGAGCACCCAGCACCCTGAGTAATGAGCACCCTCCAACCCGAGCACTGAGCACCCAGCACCCTGAGTACTGAGCACCCAGCACCCTGAGTACTGAGCACTGAGCACCCTGAGCACTGAGCACCCAGCACCCTGAGTACTGAGCACCCAGCAACCTGAGTACTGAGCACTCAGCAACCTGAGTACTGAGCACCGAGCACCCCGAGAACTGAGCACCCAGCACCCTGAGCACTGAGCACCCTGAGGACTGAGCACCCAGCACCCTGAGTACTGAGCACCCAGCACCCTGAGTACTGAGCACCCAGCATCCTGAGTACTGAGCACCGATCACCCTGAGCACTGAGCATCCAGCACCCCGAGCAGTGAGCACCCAGCACCCTGAGTACTGAGCACCCTGAGTACTGAGCACCCAGCACCCCGAGCACTGAGCACCCAGCACCCTGAGTACTGAGCACCCTGAGTGCTGAGCACCCAGCACCCTGAGCACTGAGCACCCAGCACCCTGAGTACTGAGCACCCAGCACCCTGAGTACTGAGCACCCAGCACCCCGAGCACTGAGCACTGAGCAACCTGAGTACTGAGCACTGAGCACCCTTAGTACTGAGCACCGAGCACCCTGAGTACTGAGCACCCAGCACCCTGAGCACTGAGCACGGAGCACCCCGAGGACTGAGCACCCAGCACCGTGAGCACTGAGCACCAGGCACCTTGAGTACTGAGCACCGAGCACCCCGAGCACTGAGCACCCAGCACCCTGAGTAATGAGCACCCACCAACCCGAGCACTGAGCACCCAGCACCCTGAGTACTGAGCACCCAGCACCCTGAGTACTGAGCACCCAGCACCCCGAGCAATGAGCACCCAGCACCCTGAGTACTGAGCACCCAGCACCCCGAGTACTGAGCACCCAGCACCCAGAGCACTGAGCACCGAGCACCCTGAGTACTGAACACCCAGCACCCTGAGCACTGAGCACTGAGCACCCAGCACCCTGAGCACTGAGCACTTAGCACCCAGCACCCCGAGCACTGAGCACCCAGCACCCTGAGCACCCAGCACCGTGAACACTGAGCACCCTGAGCACTGAGCACCCTGAGTACTGAGCACTGAGCACCCAGCACCCTGAGTACTGAGCACCCAGCACCCTGAGTACTGAGCACCCAGCACCCCGAGCACTGAGCACTGAGCAACCTGAGTACTGAGCACTGAGCACCCTTAGTACTGAGCACCGAGCACCCTGAGTACTGAGCACCCAGCACCCTGAGCACTGAGCACGGAGCACCCCGAGGACTGAGCACCCAGCACCGTGAGCACTGAGCACCAGGCACCTTGAGTACTGAGCACCGAGCACCCCGAGCACTGAGCACCCAGCACCCTGAGTAATGAGCACCCACCAACCCGAGCACTGAGCACCCAGCACCCTGAGTACTGAGCACCCAGCACACTGAGTACTGAGCACTGAGCACCCTGAGCACTGAGCACCCAGCACCCTGAGTACTGAGCACCCAGCAACCTGAGTACTGAGCACTCAGCAACCTGAGTACTGAGCACCGAGCACGCCGAGAACTGAGCACCCAGCACCCTGAGCACTGAGCACCCTGAGGACTGAGCACCCAGCACCCTGAGTACTGAGCACCCAGCACCCTGAGTACTGAGCACCCAGCATCCTGAGTACTGAGCACCGATCACCCTGAGCACTGAGCATCCAGCACCCCGAGCACTGAGCACCCAGCACCCTGAGTACTGAGCACCCTGAGTACTGAGCACCCAGCACCCCGAGCACTGAGCACCCAGCACCCTGAGTACTGAGCACCCTGAGTGCTGAGCACCCAGCACCCTGAGCACTGAGCACCCAGCACCCTGAGTACTGAGCACCCAGCAACCTGAGTACTGAGCACCCAGCACCCCGAGCACTGAGCACTGAGCAACCTGAGTACTGAGCACTGAGCACCCTTAGTACTGAGCACCGAGCACCCTGAGTACTGAGCACCCAGCACCCTGAGCACTGAGCACGGAGAACCCCGAGGACTGAGCACCCAGCACCGTGAGTAATGAGCACCCACCAACCCGAGCACTGAGCACCCAGCACCCTGAGTACTGAGCACCCAGCACCCTGAGTACTGAGCACTGAGCACCCTGAGCACTGAGAACCCAGCACCCTGAGTACTGAGCACCCAGCAACCTGAGTACTGAGCACTCAGCAACCTGAGTACTGAGCACCCAGCACCCTGAGCACTGAGCACCCAGCACCCTGAGTACTGAGCACCGAGCACCCCGAGCACTGAGCACCCAGCACCCTGAGTACTGAGCACCCAGCACCAAAAGTACTGAGCACCGAGCATCCTGAGCACTGAGCACCGAGCACCCCGAGCACTGAGCACTCAGCACCCTGAGTACTGAGCACCCAGCACCAAGAGTACTGAGCAACGAGCACCACGAGCACTGAGCACCCAGCACCCTGTGTAATGAGCACCCAGCACCCCGAGTACTGAGCACCCAGCACCGTGAGTACTGAGCACCCAGCACCCTGAGTACTGAGCACCCAGCACCCTGAGCACTGAGCACAAAGCACGCTGAGTACTGAGCACACTGAGTACTGAGCACCGAGGACCCTGAGCACTGAGCACCCAGCACCCTGAGCACTGAGCACCCAGCACCCCGAGAATGAGCACCCAGCACCCTGAGTACTGAGAACCGAGCACCCTGAGTATTGAGCACCCAGCACGCTGAGCACTGAGCAACCAGCACCCCGAGTACTGCGCACCCAGCACCCAGAGCACTGAGCACCCAGCACCCCGAGAATGAGCACCCAGCACCCTGAGTACTGAGCACCCAGCACCCTGCGTACTGAGCACCCAGCACCCTGAGCACTGAGCACCCTGAATACTGAGCACCCAGCACCCTGAGTACTGTGCACTAAGCACCCAGAGGGCTGAGAACCCAGGACCCCGAGCACTGAGTACTGAGTACCCAGCACCCTGAGTACTGAGCACCGAGCTCCACGAGCACTGAGCACCCTGAGTACTGAGCACCCAGCACCCTGAGTACTGAGCACCCAGCACCCCGAGCCCTGAGCACCCAGCACCCTGATTACTGAGCAACCAGCACCCTGAGTACTGAGCAACCAGAGCACTGAGCACCCAGCACCCTGAGTACTGAGCACCCAATGTACTGAGCACCGAGCACACCGAGCACTGAGCACCGAGCACACTGAGTACTGAGCACCCAGCACCCTGAGCACTGAGCACCCAGCACCCTGAGTACTGAGCACCGAGCACCCCGAGCACTGAGCACCCAGCGCCCCGAGCACTGAGCACCCAGCACCCTGAGTACTGAGCACCGAGCACCCTGAGCACTGAGCACCCAGCACCCTGAGTACTGAGCACCGAGCACCCCGAGCACTGAGCACCCAGCGCCCCGAGCACTGAGCACCCAGCACCCGTAGCACTGAGCACCCAGCACCCCGAGCAATGAGCACCCAGCACCCTGAGTACTGAGCACCCAGCACCCCGAGTACTGAGCACCCAGCAACCTGAGCACCGAGCACCCAGCACCCCGAGCATTGAGCACCCAGCACCCTGAGCACTGAACACCCAGCACCCTGAATACTGAGCACCGAGCACCCCGAGGACTGAGCACCCTGAGGACTGAGCACCCAGCACACTGAGTACTGAGCACCCAGCACCCAGAGCACTGAGCACCGAGCACCCTGAGTACTGAACACCCAGCACCCTGAGCACTGAGCACTGAGCACCCAGCACCCTGAGCACTGAGCACTGAGCACCCAGCACCCAGAGCACTGAGCACCCAGCACCCTGAGCACCCAGCACCGTGAACACTGAGCACCCTGAGCACTGAGCACCCTGAGTACTGAGCACTGAGCACCCAGCACCCTGAGTACTGAGCACCCAGCACCCTGAGTACTGAGCACCCAGCACCCCGAGCACTGAGCACTGAGCAACCTGAGTACTGAGCACTGAGCACCCTTAGTACTGAGCACCGAGCACCCTGAGTACTGAGCACCCAGCACCCTGAGCACTGAGCACGGAGCACCCCGAGGACTGAGCACCCAGCACCGTGAGCACTGAGCACCAGGCACCTTGAGTACTGAGCACCGAGCACCCCGAGCACTGAGCACCCAGCACCCTGAGTAATGAGCACCCACCAACCCGAGCACTGAGCACCCAGCACCCTGAGTACTGAGCACCCAGCACCCTGAGTACTGAGCACTGAGCACCCTGAGCACTGAGCACCCAGCACCCTGAGTACTGAGCACCCAGCAACCTGAGTACTGAGCACTCAGCAACCTGAGTACTGAGCACCGAGCACCCCGAGCACTGAGCACCCAGCACCCTGAGCACTGAGCACCCTGAGGACTGAGCACCCAGCACCCTGAGTACTGAGCACCCAGCACCCTGAGTACTGAGCACCCAGCATCCTGAGTACTGAGCACCGATCACCCTGAGCACTGAGCATCCAGCACCCCGAGCAAGGAGCACCCAGCACCCTGAGTACTGAGCACCCTGAGTACTGAGCACCCAGCACCCCGAGCACTGAGCACCCAGCACCCTGAGTACTGAGCACCCTGAGTGCTGAGCACCCAGCACCCTGAGTACTGAGCACCCAGCACCCTGCGCACTGAGCACCCAGCACCCTGAGTACTGAGCACCCAGCACCCTGAGTACTAAGCACCCAGCACCTGAGCACTGAGCACCCAGCACCCTGAGTTCTGAGCACCGAGCACCCTGAGTACTGAGCACCCAGCACCCTGAGTACTGAGCACCCAGCACCCTGAGTACTGAGCACCGAGCACCCCGAGTACTGAGCACCCAGCACCCTGAGCACTGAGCACCCAGCACCCCGAGCACTGAGCACCCAGCACCCTGAGTACTGAGCACCGAGCACCCCGAGCACTGAGCACCCAGCACCCTGAGCACTGAGCACCCAGCACCCTGAGTACTGATCACCCAGCACCCTGAGTACTGAGCACCGAGCACCCCGAGCACTGAGCACCCAGCACCCTGAGTACTGAGCACCCCACACCAAAAGTACTGAGCACCGAGCATCCTGAGCACTGAGCACCGAGCACCCCGAGCACTGAGCACCCAGCACCCTGAGTACTTAGCACCCAGCACCAAGAGTACTGAGCACCGAGCACCCCGAGCACTGAGCACCCAGCACCCTGTTTAATGAGCACCCAGCACCCCGAGTACTGAGCACCCAGCACCGTGAGTACTGAGCACCCAGCACCCTGAGCACTGAGCACAAAGCACGCTGAGTACTGAGCACACTGAGTACTGAGCACCAAGGGCCCTGAGCACTGAGCACCCAGCACCCTGAGCACTGAGCACCCAGCACCCCGAGAATGAGCACAGAGCACCCTGAGTACTGAGAACCGAGCACCCTGAGTACTGAGCACCCAGCACGCTGAGCACTGAGCACCGAGCTCCCCGAGCACTGAGCACCCTGAGTACTGAGAACCGAGCACCCTGAGTACTGAGCACCCAGCACGCTGAGCACTGAGCAACCAGCACCCCGAGTACTGAGCACCCAGCACCCAGAGCACTGAGCACCCAGCACCCCGAGAATGAGCACCCAGCAACCTGAGTACTGTGCACCGAGCACCCCGAGCACTGAGCACCCAGCACCGTGAGCACTGAGCACCCTGAGGACTGAGCACCCAGCACCCTGAGTACTGAGCACCCAGCACCCTGAGTACTGAGCACCCAGCATCCTGAGTACTGAGCACCGATCACCCTGAGCACTGAGCATCCAGCACCCCGAGCACTGAGCACCCAGCACCCTGAGTACTGAGCACCCAGCACCCCGAGCACTGAGCACTGAGCAACCTGAGTACTGAGCACTGAGCACCCTTAGTACTGAGCACCGAGCACCCTGAGTACTGAGCACCCAGAACCCTGAGCACTGAGCACGGAGCACCCCGAGGACTGAGCACCCAGCACCGTGAGCACTGAGCACCAGGCACCTTGAGTACTGAGCACCGAGCACCCCGAGCACTGAGCACCCAGCACCCTGAGTAATGAGCACCCACCAACCCGAGCACTGAGCACCCAGCACCCTGAGTACTGAGCACCCAGCACCCTGAGTACTGAGCACTGAGCACCCTGAGCACTGAGCACCCAGCACCCTGAGTACTGAGCACCCAGCAACCTGAGTACTGAGCACTCAGCAATCTGAGTACTGAGCACCGAGCACCCCGAGCACTGAGCACCCAGCACTCTGAGCACTGAGCACCCTGAGGACTGAGCACCCAGCACCCTGAGTACTGAGCACCCAGCACCCTGAGTACTGAGCACCCAGCATCCTGAGTACTGAGCACCGATCACCCTGAGCACTGAGCATCCAGCACCCCGAGCACTGAGCACCCAGCACCCTGAGTACTGAGCACCCTGAGTACTGAGCACCCAGCACCCCGAGCACTGAGCACCCAGCACCCTGAGTACTGAGCACCCTGAGTGCTGAGCACCCAGCACCCTGAGTACTGAGCACCCAGCACCCTGCGCACTGAGCACCCAGCACCCTGAGTACTGAGCACCCAGCACCCTGAGTACTTAGCACCCAGCACCTGAGCACTGAGCACCCAGCACCCTGAGTTCTGAGCACCGAGCACCCTGAGTACTGAGCACCCAGCACCCTGAGTACTGAGCACCCAGCACCCTGAGTACTGAGCACCGAGCACCCCGAGTACTGAGCACCCAGCACCCTGAGCACTGAGCACCCAGCACCCCGAGCACTGAGCACCCAGCACCCTGAGTACTGAGCACCGAGCACCCCGAGCACTGAGCACCCAGCACCCTGAGCACTGAGCACCCAGCACCCTGAGTACTGAGCACCCAGCACCCTGAGTACTGAGCACCGAGCACCCCGAGCACTGAGCACCCAGCACCCTGAGTACTGAGCACCCCGCACCAAAAGTACTGAGCACCGAGCATCCTGAGCACTGAGCACCGAGCACCCCGAGCACTGAGCACCCAGCACCCTGAGTACTGAGCACCCAGCACCAAGAGTACTGAGCACCGAGCACCCCGAGCACTGAGCACCCAGCACCCTGTGTAATGAGCACCCAGCACCACGAGTACTGAGCACCCAGCACCGTGAGTACTGAGCACCCAGCACCCTGAGCACTGAGCACAAAGCACGCTGAGTACTGAGCACACTGAGTACTGAGCACCAAGGACCCTGAGCACTGAGCACCCAGCACCCTGAGCACTGAGCACCCAGCACCCCGAGAATGAGCACAGAGCACCCTGAGTACTGAGAACCGAGCACCCTGAGTACTGAGCACCCAGCACGCTGAGCACTGAGCAACCACCACCCCGAGTACTGAGCACCCAGCACCCAGAGCACTGAGCACCCAGCACCCCGAGAATGAGCACCCAGCACCCTGAGTACTGAGCACCCAGCACCCTGAGTACTGAGCACCCAGCACCCCGAGCACTGAGCACCCTGAATACTGAGCACCCAGCACCCTGAGCACTGAGCACCCAGCACCCTGAGTACTGAGCACCCAGCACCCCGAGCACTGAGCACCCAGCACCCTGAGTACTGAGCAACCAGAGCACTGAGCACCCAGCACCGTGAGCACTGAGCACCAGGCACCTTGAGTACTGAGCACCGAGCACCCCGAGCACTGAGCACCCAGCACCCTGAGTAATGAGCACCCACCAACCCGAGCACTGAGCACCCAGCACCCTGAGTACTGAGCACCCAGCACCCTGAGTACTGAGCACTGAGCACCCTGAGCACTGAGCACCCAGCACCCTGAGTACTGAGCACCCAGCAACCTGAGTACTGAGCACTCAGCAACCTGAGTACTGTGCACCGAGCACCCCGAGCACTGAGCACCCAGCACCGTGAGCACTGAGCACCCTGAGGACTGAGCACCCAGCACCCTGAGTACTGAGCACCCAGCACCCTGAGTACTGAGCACCCAGCATCCTGAGTACTGAGCACCGATCACCCTGAGCACTGAGCATCCAGCACCCCGAGCACTGAGCACCCAGCACCCTGAGTACTGAGCACCCAGCACCAAGAGTACTGAGCAGCGAGCACCCCGAGCACTGAGCACCCAGCACCCTGTGTAATGAGCACCCAGCACCCCGAGTACTGAGCACCCAGCACCGTGAGTACTGAGCACCCAGCACCCTGAGTACTGAGCACCCAGCACCCTGAGCACTGAGCACAAAGCACGCTGAGTACTGAGCACACTGAGTACTGAGCACCGAGGACCCTGAGCACTGAGCACCCAGCACCCTGAGCACTGAGCACCCAGCACCCCGAGAATGAGCACCAAGCACCCTGAGTACTGAGAACCGAGCACCCTGAGTATTGAGCACCCAGCACGCTGAGCACTGAGCAACCAGCACCCCGAGTACTGCGCACCCAGCACCCAGAGCACTGAGCACCCAGCACCCCGAGAATGAGCACCCAGCACCCTGATTACTGAGCACCCAGCACCCTGAGTACTGAGCACCCAGCACCCCGAGCACTGAGCACCCTGAATACTGAGCACCCAGCACCCTGAGTACTGTGCACTAAGCACCCAGAGGGCTGAGAACCCAGGACCCCGAGCACTGAGTACTGAGTACCCAGCACCCTGAGTACTGAGCACCGAGCTCCACGAACACTGAGCACCCTGAGTACTGAGCACCCAGCACCCTGAGTACTGAGCACCCAGCACCCCGAGCCCTGAGCACCCAGCACCCTGATTACTGAGCAACCAGCACCCTGAGTACTGAGCAACCAGAGCACTGAGCACCCAGCACCCTGAGTACTGAGCACCCAATGTACTGAGCACCGAGCACACCGAGCACTGAGCACCGAGCACCCTGAGTACTGAGCACCCAGCACCCTGAGCACTGAGCACCCAGCACCCTGAGTACTGAGCACCGAGCACCTCGAGCACTGAGCACCCAGCGCCCCGAGCACTGAGCACCCAGCACCCTGAGTACTGAGCACCGAGCACCCTGAGCACTGAGCACCCAGCACCCTGAGTACTGAGCACCGAGCACCCCGAGCACTGAGCACCCAGCGCCCCGAGCACTGAGCACCCAGCACCCGTAGCACTGAGCACCCAGCACCCCGAGCAATGAGCACCCAGCACCCTGAGTACTGAGCACCCAGCACCCCGAGTACTGAGCACCCAGCAACCTGAGCACCGAGCACCCAGCACCCCGAGCATTGAGCACCCAGCACCCTGAGCACTGAACACCCAGCACCCTGAATACTGAGCACCGAGCACCCCGAGGACTGAGCACCCTGAGGACTGAGCACCCAGCACCCTGAGTACTGAGCACCCAGCACCCAGAGCACTGAGCACCGAGCACCCTGAGTACTGAACACCCAGCACCCTGAGCACTGAGCACTGAGCACCCAGCACCCTGAGCACTGAGCACTGAGCACCCAGCACCCCGAGCACTGAGCACCCAGCACCCTGAGCACCCAGCACCGTGAACACTGAGCACCCTGAGCACTGAGCACCCTGAGTACTGAGCACTAAGCACCCAGCACCCTGAGTACTGAGCACCCAGCACCCTGAGTACTGAGCACCCAGCACCCCGAGCACTGAGCACTGAGCAACCTGAGTACTGAGCACTGAGCACCCTTAGTACTGAGCACCGAGCACCCTGAGTACTGAGCACCCAGCACCCTGAGCACTGAGCACGGAGCACCCCGAGGACTGAGCACCCAGCACCGTGAGCACTGAGCACCAGGCACCTTGAGTACTGAGCACCGAGCACCACGAGCACTGAGCACCCAGCACCCTGAGTAATGAGATACCCACCAACCCGAGAACTGAGCACCCAGCACCCTGAGTACTGAGCACCCAGCACCCTGAGTACTGAGCACTGAGCACCCTGAGCACTGAGCACCCAGCACCCTGAGTACTGAGCACCCAGCAACCTGAGTACTGAGCACTCAGCAATCTGAGTACTGAGCACCGAGCACCCCGAGCACTGAGCACCCAGCACCCTGAGCACTGAGCACCCTGAGTTCTGAGCACCGAGCACCCTGAGTACTGAGCACCCAGCACCCTGAGTACTGAGCACCCAGCACCCTGAGTACTGAGCACCGAGCACCCCGAGTACTGAGCACCCAGCACCCTGAGCACTGAGCACCCAGCACCCCGAGCACTGAGCACCCAGCACCCTGAGTACTGAGCACCGAGCACCCCGAGCACTGAGCACCCAGCACCCTGAGCACTGAGCACCCAGCACCCTGAGTACTGAGCACCCAGCACCCTGAGTACTGAGCACCGAGCACCCCGAGCACTGAGCACCCAGCACCCTGAGTACTGAGCACCCCGCACCAAAAGTACTGAGCACCGAGCATCCTGAGCACTGAGCACCGAGCACCCCGAGCACTGAGCACCCAGCACCCTGAGTACTGAGCACCCAGCACCAAGAGTACTGAGCACCGAGCACCCCGAGCACTGAGCACCCAGCACCCTGTGTAATGAGCACCCAGCACCCCGAGTACTGAGCACCCAGCACCGTGAGTACTGAGCACCCAGCACCCTGAGCACTGAGCACAAAGCACGCTGAGTACTGAGCACACTGAGTACTGAGCACCAAGGACCCTGAGCACTGAGCACCCAGCACCCTGAGCACTGAGCACCCAGCACCCCGAGAATGAGCACAGAGCACCCTGAGTACTGAGAACCGAGCACCCTGAGTACTGAGCACCCAGCACCCCGAGAATGAGCACCCAGCACCCTGAGTACTGAGCACCCAGCACCCTGAGTACTGAGCACCCAGCACCCCGAGCACTGAGCACCCTGAATACTGAGCACCCAGCACCCTGAGTACTGTGCACTAAGCACCCAGAGGGCTGAGAACCCATTACCCCGAGCACTGAGTACTGAGCACCCAGCACCCTGAGTACTGAGCACCGAGCTCCCCGAGCACTGAGCACCCTGAGTACTGAGCACCCAGCACCCTGAGTACTGAGCACCCATGACCCTGAGCACTGAGCACCCAGCACCCTGAGTACTGAGCACCCAGCACCCCGAGCACTGAGCACCCAGCACCCTGAGTACTGAGCACCCAGCACCCTGAGTACTGAGCAACCAGAGCACGGAGCACCCAGCACCCTGAGCACTGAGCACCAGGCACCTTGAGTACTGAGCACCGAGCACCCCGAGCACTGAGCACCCAGCACCCTGAGTAATTAGCACCCACCAACCCGAGCACTGAGCACCCAGCACCCTGAGTACTGAGCACCCAGCACCCTGAGTACTGAGCACTGAGCACCCTGAGCACTGAGCACCCAGCACCCTGAGTACTGAGCACCCAGCAACCTGAGTACTGAGCACTCAGCAACCTGAGTACTGTGCACCGAGCACCCCGAGCACTGAGCACCCAGCACCGTGAGCACTGAGCACCCTGAGGACTGAGCACCCAGCACCCTGAGTACTGAGCACCCAGCACCCTGAGTACTGAGCACCCAGCATCCTGAGTACTGAGCACCGATCACCCTGAGCACTGAGCATCCAGCACCCCGAGCACTGAGCACCCAGCACCCTGAGTACTGAGCACCCAGCACCAAGAGTACTGAGCAGCGAGCACCCCGAGCACTGAGCACCCAGCACCCTGTGTAATGAGCACCCAGCACCCCGAGTACTGAGCACCCAGCACCGTGAGTACTGAGCACCCAGCACCCTGAGTACTGAGCACCCAGCACCCTGAGCACTGAGCACAAAGCACGCTGAGTACTGAGCACACTGAGTACTGAGCACCGAGGACCCTGAGCACTGAGCACCCAGCACCCTGAGCACTGAGCACCCAGCACCCCGAGAATGAGCACCAAGCACCCTGAGTACTGAGAACCGAGCACCCTGAGTATTGAGCACCCAGCACGCTGAGCACTGAGCAACCAGCACCCCGAGTACTGCGCACCCAGCACCCAGAGCACTGAGCACCCAGCACCCCGAGAATGAGCACCCAGCACCCTGAGTACTGAGCACCCAGCACCCTGAGTACTGAGCACCCAGCACCCCGAGCACTGAGCACCCTGAATACTGAGCACCCAGCACCCTGAGTACTGTGCACTAAGCACCCAGAGGGCTGAGAACCCAGGACCCCGAGCACTGAGTACTGAGTACCCAGCACCCTGAGTACTGAGCACCGAGCTCCACGAACACTGAGCACCCTGAGTACTGAGCACCCAGCACTCTGAGTACTGAGCACCCAGCACCCCGAGCCCTGAGCACCCAGCACCCTGATTACTGAGCAACCAGCACCCTGAGTACTGAGCAACCAGAGCACTGAGCACCCAGCACCCTGAGTACTGAGCACCCAATGTACTGAGCACCGAGCACACCGAGCACTGAGCACCGAGCACCCTGAGTACTGAGCACCCAGCACCCTGAGCACTGAGCACCCAGCACCCTGAGTACTGAGCACCGAGCACCCCGAGCACTGAGCACCCAGCGCCCCGAGCACTGAGCACCCAGCACCCTGAGTACTGAGCACCGAGCACCCTGAGCACTGAGCACCCAGCACCCTGAGTACTGAGCACCGAGCACCCCGAGCACTGAGCACCCAGCGCCCCGAGCACTGAGCACCCAGCACCCGTAGCACTGAGCACCCAGCACCCCGAGCAATGAGCACCCAGCACCCTGAGTACTGAGCACCCAGCACCCCGAGTACTGAGCACCCAGCAACCTGAGCACCGAGCACCCAGCACCCGGAGCATTGAGCACCCAGCACCCTGAGCACTGAACACCCAGCACCCTGAATACTGAGCACCGAGCACCCCGAGGACTGAGCACCCTGAGGACTGAGCACCCAGCACCCTGAGTACTGAGCACCCAGCACCCAGAGCACTGAGCACCGAGCACCCTGAGTACTGAACACCCAGCACCCTGAGCACTGAGCACTGAGCACCCAGCACCCTGAGCACTGAGCACTGAGCACCCAGCACCCCGAGCACTGAGCACCCAGCACCCTGAGCACCCAGCACCGTGAACACTGAGCACCCTGAGCACTGAGCACCCTGAGTACTGAGCACTGAGCACCCAGCACCCTGAGTACTGAGCACCCAGCACCCTGAGTACTGAGCACCCAGCACCCCGAGCACTGAGCACTGAGCAACCTGAGTACTGAGCACTGAGCACCCTTAGTACTGAGCACCGAGCACCCTGAGTACTGAGCACCCAGCACCCTGAGCACTGAGCACGGAGCACCCCGAGGACTGAGCACCCAGCACCGTGAGCACTGAGCACCAGGCACCTTGAGTACTGAGCACCGAGCACCACGAGCACTGAGCACCCAGCACCCTGAGTAATGAGATACCCACCAACCCGAGAACTGAGCACCCAGCACCCTGAGTACTGAGCACCCAGCACCCTGAGTACTGAGCACTGAGCACCCTGAGCACTGAGCACCCAGCACCCTGAGTACTGAGCACCCAGCAACCTGAGTACTGAGCACTCAGCAACCTGAGTACTGAGCACCGAGCAACCCGAGCACTGAGCACCCAGCACCCTGAGCACTGAGCACCCTGAGGACTGAGCACCCAGCACCCTGAGTACTGAGCACCCAGCACCCTGAGTACTGAGCACCCAGCATCCTGAGTACTGAGTACTGAGCACCCTGAGTACTGAGCACCCAGCACCCCGAGCACTGAGCACCCAGCACCCTGAGTACTGAGCACCCTGAGTGCTGAGCACCCAGCACCCTGAGTACTGAGCACCCAGCACCCTGAGCACTGAGCACCCAGCACCCTGAGTACTGAGCACCCAGCACCCTGAGTACTTAGCACCCAGCACCTGAGCACTGAGCACCCAGCACCCTGAGTTCTGAGCACCGAGCACCCTGAGTACTGAGCACCCAGCACCCTGAGTACTGAGCACCCAGCACCCTGAGTACTGAGCACCGAGCACCCCGAGTACTGAGCACCCAGCACCCTGAGCACTGAGCACCCAGCACCCCGAGCACTGAGCACCCAGCACCCTGAGTACTGAGCACCGAGCACCCCGAGCACTGAGCACCCAGCACCCTGAGCACTGAGCACCCAGCACCCTGAGTACTGAGCACCCAGCACCCTGAGTACTGAGCACCGAGCACCCCGAGCACTGAGCACCCAGCACCCTGAGTACTGAGCACCCCGCACCAAAAGTACTGAGCACCGAGCATCCTGAGCACTGAGCACCGAGCACCCCGAGCACTGAGCACCCAGCACCCTGAGTACTGAGCACCCAGCACCAAGAGTACTGAGCACCGAGCACCCCGAGCACTGAGCACCCAGCACCCTGTGTAATGAGCACCCAGCACCCCGAGTACTGAGCACCCAGCACCGTGAGTACTGAGCACCCAGCACCCTGAGCACTGAGCACAAAGCACGCTGAGTACTGAGCACACTGAGTACTGAGCACCAAGGACCCTGAGCACTGAGCACCCAGCACCCTGAGCACTGAGCACCCAGCACCCCGAGAATGAGCACAGAGCACCCTGAGTACTGAGAACCGAGCAATCTGAGTACTGAGCACCCAGCACGCTGAGCACTGATCAACCAGCACCCCGAGTACTGAGCACCCAGCACCCAGAGCACTGAGCACCCAGCACCCCGAGAATGAGCACCCAGCACCCTGAGTACTGAGCACCCAGCACCCTGAGTACTGAGCACCCAGCACCCCGAGCACTGAGCACCCTGAATACTGAGCACCCAGCACCCTGAGTACTGTGCACTAAGCACCCAGAGGGCTGAGAACCCAGGACCCCGAGCACTGAGTACTGAGCACCCAGCACCCTGAGTACTGAGCACCGAGCTCCCCGAGCACTGAGCACCCTGAGTACTGAGCACCCAGCACCCTGAGTACTGAGCACCCAGCACCCTGAGCACTGAGCACCCAGCACCCTGAGTACTGAGCACCCAGCACCCCGAGCACTGAGCACCCAGCACCCTGAGTACTGAGCACCCAGCACCCTGAGTACTGAGCAACCAGAGCACTGAGCACCCAGCACCGTGAGCACTGAGCACCAGGCACCTTGAGTACTGAGCACCGAGCACCCCGAGCACTGAGCACACAGCACCCTGAGTAATGAGCACCCACCAACCCGAGCACTGAGCACCCAGCACCCTGAGTACTGAGCACCCAGCACCCTGAGTACTGAGCACTGAGCACCCTGAGCACTGAGCACCCAGCACCCTGAGTACTGAGCACCCAGCAACCTGAGTACTGAGCACTCAGCAACCTGAGTACTGAGCACCGAGCACCCCGAGCACTGAGCACCCAGCACCCTGAGCACTGAGCACCCTGAGGACTGAGCACCCAGCACCCTGAGTACTGAGCACCCAGCACCCTGGGTACTGAGCACCCAGCATCCTGAGTACTGAGCACCGATCACCCTGAGCACTGAGCATCCAGCACCCCGAGCACTGAGCACCCAGCACCCTGAGTACTGAGCACCCTGAGTACTGAGCACCCAGCACCCCGAGCACTGAGCACCCAGCACCCTGAGTACTGAGCACCCTGAGTGCTGAGCACCCAGCACCCTGAGTACTGAGCACCCAGCACCCTGAGAACTGAGCACCCAGCACCCTGAGTACTGAGCACCCAGCACCCTGAGTACTTAGCACCCAGCACCTGAGCACTGAGCACCCAGCACCCTGAGTTCTGAGCACCGAGCACCCTGAGTACTGAGCACCCAGCACCCTGAGTACTGAGCACCCAGCACCCTGAGTACTGAGCACCGAGCAACCAGAGCACTGAGCACCCAGCACCCTGAGTACTGAGCACCCTGAGGACTGAGCACCGATCACCCTGAGCACTGAGCACCGAGCACCCTGAGTACTGAGCACCCAGCACCCTGAGCACTGAGCACCCAGCACCCTGAGTACTGAGCAGCGAGCACCATGAGTACTGAGCACCCAGCACCCTGAGTACTGAGCACCCAGCACCCTGAGTACTGAGCACCGAGCACCCCGAGTACTGAGCACCCAGCACCCTGAGCACTCAGCACCCAGCACACCGAGCAGTGAGCACCCAGCACCCTGAGTACTGAGCTCCCAGCACCCCGAGCCCTGAGCACCCAGCACCCTGAGTACTGAGCACCCAATGTACTGAGCACCGAGCACACCGAGCACTGAGCACCCAGCACCCGTAGCACTGAGCACCCAGCACCCCGAGCAATGAGCACCAAGCACCCTGAGTACTGAGCACCCAGCACCCCGAGTACTCAGCACCCAGCAACCTGAGCACCGAGCACCCAGCACCCCGAGCATTGAGCACCCAGCACCCTGAGCACTGAACACCCAGCACCCTGAGTACTGAGCACCGAGCACCCCGAGGACTGAGCACCCAGCACCCCGAGCACTGAGCACCGAGCACCCCGAGCACTGAGCACCCAGCACCCCGAGCACTGAGCACCCAGCACCCCCAGCACTGAGCACCCAGCACCCTGAGTACTGAGCACCCAGCACCCTGAGTACTGAGCAACCAGAGCACTGAGCACCCAGCACCCTGAGTACTGAGCACCCTGAGGACTGAGCACCGATCACCCTGAGTACTGAGCACCGAGCACCCTGAGTACTGAGCACCCAGCACCCTGAGCACTGAGCACCCAGCACCCTGAGTACTGAGCACTGAGCACCCAGCACCCTGAGCACTGAGCACCCAGCAACCTGAGTACTGAGCACTGAGCACCCAGCACGCCGAGCACTGATCACCCAGCACCCTGAGCACTGAGCACCCAGCACCCTGAGCACTGAGCACGGAGCACCCCGAGGACTGAGCACCCAGCACCGTGAGCACTGAGCACCAGGCACCTTGAGTACTGAGCACCGAGCACCCCGAGCACTGAGCACCCAGCACCCTGAGTAATGAGCACCCACCAACCCGAGCACTGAGCACCCAGCACCCTGAGTACTGAGCACCCAGCACCCTGAGTACTGAGCACTGAGCACCCTGAGCACTGAGCACCCAGCACCCTGAGTACTGAGCACCCAGCAACCTGAGTACTGAGCACTCAGCAACCTGAGTACTGAGCACCGAGCACCCCGAGCACTGAGCACCCAGCACCCTGAGCACTGAGCACCCTGAGGACTGAGCACCCAGCACCCTGAGTACTGAGCACCCAGCACCCTGAGTACTGAGCACCCAGCATCCTGAGTACTGAGCACCGATCACCCTGAGCACTGAGCATCCAGCACCCCGAGCACTGAGCACCCAGCACCCTGAGTACTGAGCACCCTGAGTACTGAGCACCCAGCACCCCGAGCACTGAGCACCCAGCACCCTGAGTACTGAGCACCCTGAGTGCTGAGCACCCAGCACCCTGAGTACTGAGCACCCAGCACCCTGAGCACTGAGCACCCAGCACCCTGAGTACTGAGCACCCAGCACCCTGAGTACTTAGCACCCAGCACCTGAGCACTGAGCACCCAGCACCCTGAGTTCTGAGCACCGAGCACCCTGAGTACTGAGCACCCAGCACCCTGAGTACTGAGCACCCAGCACCCTGAGTACTGAGCACCGAGCACCCCGAGTACTGAGCACCCAGCACCCTGAGCACTGAGCACCCAGCACCCCGAGCACTGAGCACCCAGCACCCTGAGTACTGAGCACCGAGCACCCCGAGCACTGAGCACCCAGCACCCTGAGCACTGAGCACCCAGCACCCTGAGTACTGAGCACCCAGCACCATGATTACTGAGCACACAGCACCCTGAGCACTGAGCACCCAGCAACCTGAGTACTGAGCACCCAGCACCCTGAGCACTCAGCACCCAGCACCCTGAGTACTGAGCACCGAGCACCCCGAGCACTGAGCACCCAGCACCCTGAGTACTGAGCACCCAGCACCAAAAGTACTGAGCACCGAGCATCCTGAGCACTGAGCACCGAGCACCCCGAGCACTGAGCACCCAGCACCCTGAGTACTGAGCACCCAGCACCAAGAGTACTGAGCAGCGAGCACCCCGAGCACTGAGCACCCAGCACCCTGTGTAATGAGCACCCAGCACCCCGAGTACTGAGCACCCAGCACCGTGAGTACTGAGCACCCAGCACCCTGAGTACTGAGCACCCAGCACCCTGAGCACTGAGCACAAAGCACGCTGAGTACTGAGCACACTGAGTACTGAGCACCGAGGACCCTGAGCACTGAGCACCCAGCACCCTGAGCACTGAGCACCCAGCACCCCGAGAATGAGAACCCAGCACCCTGAGTACTGAGAACCGAGCACCCTGAGTACTGATCACCCAGCACGCTGAGCACTGAGCAACCAGCACCCCGACTACTGAGCACCCAGCACCCAGAGCACTGAGCACCCAGCACCCCGAGAATGAGCACCCAGCACCCTGAGTACTGAGCACCCAGCACCCTGAGTACTGAGCACCCAGCACCCCGAGCACTGAGCACCCTGAATACTGAGCACACAGCACCCTGAGTACTGTGCACTAAGCACATTGAGGGCTGAGAACCCAGGACCCCGAGCACTGAGTACTGAGCACCCAGCACCCTGAGTACTGAGCACCGAGCTCCACGAGCACTGAGCACCCTGAGTACTGAGCACCCAGCACCCTGAGTACTGAGCACCCAGCACCCTGAGCACTGAGCACCCAGCACCCTGAGTACTGAGCACCCAGCACCCCGAGCACTGAGCACCCAGCACCCTGAGTACTGAGCACCCAGCACCCTGAGTACTGAGCAACCAGAGCACTGAGCACCCAGCACCCTGAGTACTGAGCACCCTGAGGACTGAGCACCGATCACCCTGAGCACTGAGCACCGAGCACCCTGAGTACTGAGCACCCAGCACCCTGAGCACTGAGCACCCAGCACCCTGAGTACTGAGCAGCGAGCACCGTGAGTACTGAGCACCCAGCACCCTGAGTACTGAGCACCCAGCACCCTGAGTACTGAGCACCGAGCACCCCGAGTACTGAGCACCCAGCACCCTGAGCACTCAGCACCCAGCACACCGAGCACTGAGCACCCAGCACCCTGAGTACTGAGCTCCGAGCACCCCGAGCCCTGAGCACCCAGCACCCGGAGTACTGAGCACCCTGAGTACTGAGCACCGATCACCCTGAGCACTGAGCACCCAGCACCCTGTGTACAGAGCACCCAATGTACTGAGCACCGAGCACACCGAGCACTGAGCACCCAGCACCCTGAGTACTGAGCACCGAGCACCCTGAGCACTGAGCACCCAGCACCCTGAGTACTGAGCACCGAGCACCCCGAGCACTGAGCACCCAGCGCCCCGAGCACTGAGCACCCAGCACCCCGAGCACTGAGCACCCAGCACCTGTAGCACTGAGCACCCTGCACCCCAAGCAATGAGCACCCAGCACCCTGAGTACTGAGCACCCAGCACCCCGAGTACTGAGCACCCAGCAACCTGAGCACCGAGCACCCAGCACCCCGAGCATTGAGCACCCAGCACCCTGAGCGCTGAACACCCAGCACCCTGAGTACTGAGCACCGAGCACCCCGAGGACTGAGCACCCAGCACCCCGAGCACTGAGCACCGAGCACCCCGAGCACTGAGCACCCAGCACCCCGAGCACTGAGCACCCAGCACCCCGAGCACTGAGCACCCAGCACCCTGAGTACTGAGCACCCAGCATCCTGAGTACTGAGCAACCAGAGCACTGAGCACCCAGCACCCTGAGTACTGAGCACCCTGAGGACTGAGCACCGATCACCCTGAGTACTAAGCACCGAGCACCCTGAGTACTGAGCACCCAGCACCCTGAGCACTGAGCACCCAGCACCCTGAGTACTGAGCAGCGAGCACCCTGAGTACTGAGCACCCAGCACCCTGAGTACTGAGCACCCAGCACCCTGAGTACTGAGCACCGAGCACCCCGAGTACTGAGCACCCAGCACCCTGAGCACTCAGCACCCAGCACCCCGAGCACTGAGCAGCCAGCACCCTGAGTACTGAGCTCCCAGCACCCCGAGCCCTGAGCACCCAGCACCCTGAGTACTGAGCACCCTGAGTACTGAGCACCGATCACCCTGAACACTGAGCACAAAGCACCCTGAGTACTGAGCACCCAACGTACTGAGCACCGAGCACACCGAGCACTGAGCACCCAGCACCCTGAGTACTGAGCACCGAGCACCCTGAGCACTGAGCACCCAGCACCCTGAGTACTGAGCACCGAGAACCCCGAGCACTGAGCACCCAGCGCCCCGAGCACTGAGCACCCAGCACCCCGAGCACTGAGCACCCAGCACCCGTAGCACTGAGCACCCAGCACCCCGAGCAATGAGCACCCAGCACCCTGAGTACTGAGCACCCAGCACCCCGAGTACTGAGCACCCAGCAACCTGAGCACCGAGCACCCAGCACCCCGAGCACTGAGCACCCAGCACCCTGAGCACTGAACACCCAGCACCCTGAGTACTGAGCACCGAGCACCCCGAGTACTGAGCACCCAGCACCCCGAGCACTGAGCACCGAGCACCCCGAGCACTGAGCACATAGCACCCTGAGCAATGAGCACCCAGCACCCCGAGCACTGAGCACCCAGCACCCCGAGCACTGAGCACCCAGCACCCCGAGCACTGAGCACCCAGCACCCCGAGCACTATGCACCCAGCACCCCGAGTACTCAGCACCCAGCACCCTGAGCACTGAGCACCCAGCACACTGAGCACTGAGCACAAAGCACGCTGAGTACTGAGCACTGAACACCCTGAGCACTGAGCACAAAGCACTCTGAGTACTGAGCACTGAGCACCCTGAGTACTGAGCACTGAGCACCGAGCACCCTGAGTACTGAGCACCCTGAGGACTGAGCACCCAGCACCCTGAGTACTGAGCACCCAGCACCCAGAGCACTGAGCACCGAGCACCCTGAGTACTGAACACCCAGCACCCTGAGCAGTGAGCACTGAGCACCCAGCACCCTGAGCACTGAGCACTGAGCACCCAGCACCCCGAGCACTGAGCACCCAGCACCCTGAGCACTGAGCACTGAGCACCCAGCACCCTGAGTACTGAGCACCCAACACTCTAAGCACTGAGCACCCAGCACGCTGAGTACTGAGCACTGAGCACCCAGCACCCTGAGTAATGAGCACCCAGCACCCTGAGTACTGAGCACCCAGCACCCCGAGCACTGAGCACTGAGCAACCTGAGTACTGAGCACTGAGCACACTTAGTACTGAGCACCGAGCACCCTGAGTACTGAGCAAACAGCACCCTGAGCACTGAGCACGGAGCACCCCGAGGACTGAGCACCCAGCACCGTGAGCACTGAGCACCAGGCACCTTGAGTACTGAGCACCGAGCACCCCGAGCACTGAGCACCCAGCACCCTGAGTAATGAGCACCCACCAACCCGAGCACTGAGCACCCAGCACCCTGAGTACTGAGCACCCAGCACCCTGAGTACTGAGCACTGAGCACCCTGAGCACTGAGCACCCAGCACCCTGAGTACTGAGCACCCAGCAACCTGAGTACTGAGCACTCAGCAACCTGAGTACTGAGCACCGAGCACCCCGAGCACTGAGCACCCAGCACCCTGAGCACTGAGCACCCTGAGGACTGAGCACCCAGCACCCTGAGTACTGAGCACCCAGCACCCTGAGTACTG
Source organism: Microtus oregoni (assembly GCF_018167655.1). Taxonomy (NCBI): domain Eukaryota; kingdom Metazoa; phylum Chordata; class Mammalia; order Rodentia; family Cricetidae; genus Microtus; species Microtus oregoni. The sequence continues at coordinate 26,347 of NW_024543687.1, forward strand.
AGCACCCAGCATCCTGAGTACTGAGCACCGATCACCCTGAGCACTGAGCATCCAGCACCCCGAGCACTGAGCACCCAGCACACTGAGTACTGAGCACCCTGAGTGCTGAGCACCCAGCACCCTGAGTACTGAGCACCCAGCACCCTGAGCACTGAGCACCCAGCACCCTGAGTACTGAGCACCCAGCACCCTGAGTACTTAGCACCCAGCACCTGAGCACTGAGCACCCAGCACCCTGAGTTCTGAGCACCGAGCACCCTGAGTACTGAGCACCCAGCACCCTGAGTACTGAGCACGCAGCACCCTGAGTACTGAGCACCGAGCACCCCGAGTACTGAGCACCCAGCACCCTGAGCACTGAGCACCCAGCACCCCGAGCACTGAGCACCCAGCACCCTGAGTACTGAGCATCGAGCACCCCGAGCACTGAGCACCCAGCACCCTGAGCACTGAGCACCCAGCACCCTGAGTACTGAGCACCCAGCACCATGAGTACTGAGCACACAGCACCCTGAGCACTGAGCACCCAGCAACCTGAGTACTGAGCACCCAGCACCCTGAGCACTGAGCACCCAGCACCCTGAGTACTGAGCACCGAGCACCCTGAGCACTGAGCACCCAGCACCCTGAGTACTGAGCACCCAGCACCAAAAGTACTGAGCACCGAGCATCCTGAGCACTGAGCACCGAGCACCCCGAGCACTGAGCACCCAGCACCCTCAGTACTGAGCACCCAGCACCAAGAGTACTGAGCAGCGAGCACCCCGAGCACTGAGCACCCAGCACCCTGTGTAATGAGCACCCAGCACCCTGAGTACTGAGCACCGAGCACCCCGAGTACTGAGCACCCAGCACGCTGAGCACTCAGCACCCAGCACAACGAGCACTGAGCACCCAGCACACTGAGTACAGAGCTCCCAGCACCCCGAGCCCTGAGCACCCAGCGCCCCGAGCACTGAGCACCCAGCACCCCGAGCACTGAGCACCCAGCACCCGTAGCACTGAGCACCCAGCACCCCGAGCAATGAGCACCCAGCACCCTGAGTACTGAGCACCCAGCACCCCGAGTACTGAGCACCCAGCAACCTGATCACCGAGCACCCAGCACCCCGAGCACTGAGCACCCAGCACCCTGAGCACTGAACACCCAGCACCCTGAGTACTGAGCACCGAGCACCCCGAGTACTGAGCACCCAGCACCCCGAGCACTGAGCACCCAGCACCCTGAGCAATGAGCACCCAGCACCCCGAGCACTGAGCACCCAGCACCCCGAGCACTGAGCACCCAGCACCCCGAACACTGAGCACCCAGCACCCCGAGCACTATGCACCCAGCACCCCGAGTACTCAGCACCCAGCACCCTGAGCACTGAGCACCCAGCACCCTGAGCACTGAGCACAAAGCACGCTGAGTACTGAGCACTGAACACCCTGAGCACTGCGCACAAAGCACTCTGAGTACTGAGCACTGAGCACCCTGAGTACTGAGCACTGAGCACCGAGCACCCTAAGTACTGAGCACCCTGAGGACTGAGCACCCAGCACCCTGAGTACTGAGCACCCAGCACCCAGAGCACTGAGCACCGAGCACCCTGAGTACTGAACACCCAGCACCCTGAGCACTGAGAACTGAGCACTCAGCACCCTGAGCACTGAGCACTGAGCACCCAGCACCCCGAGCACTGAGCACCCAGCACCCTGAGCACCCAGCACCGTGAACACTGAGCACCCTGAGCACTGAGCACCCTGAGCACTGAGCACTGAGCACCCAGCACCCTGAGTACTGAGCTCCCAACACTCTAAGCACTGAGCACCCAGCACGCTGAGTACTGAGCACTGAGCACCCAGCACCCTGAGTACTGAGCACCCAGCACCCTGAGTACTGAGCACCCAGCACCCCGAGCACTGAGCACTGAGCAACCTGAGTACTGAGCACTGAGCACCCTTAGTACTGAGCACCGAGCACCCCGAGGACTGAGCACCCAGCACCGTGAGCACTGAGCACCCAGCACCCTGAGTACTGAGCAGCGAGCACCGTGAGTACTGAGCACCCAGCACCCTGAGTACTGAGCACCCAGCACCCTGAGTACTGAGCACCGAGCACCCCGAGTACTGAGCACCCAGCACCCTGAGCACTCAGCACCCAGCACCCTGAGTACTGAGCAGCGAGCACCGTGAGTACTGAGCACCCAGCACCCTGAGTACTGAGCACCCAGCACCCTGAGTACTGAGCACCGAGCACCCCGAGTACTGAGCACCCAGCACCCTGAGCACTCAGCACCCAGCACACCGAGCACTGAGCACCCAGCACCCTGAGTACTGAGCTCCCAACACTCTAAGCACTGAGCACCCAGCACGCTGAGTACTGAGCACTGAGCACCCAGCACCCTGAGTACTGAGCACCCAGCACCCTGAGTACTGAGCACCCAGCACCCCGAGCACTGAGCACTGAGCAACCTGAGTACTGAGCACTGAGCACCCTTAGTACTGAGCACCGAGCACCCCGAGGACTGAGCACCCAGCACCGTGAGCACTGAGAACCCAGCACCTTGAGTACTGAGCACCGAGCACCCCGAGCACTGAGCACCCAGCACCCTGAGTAATGAGCACCCACCAACCCGAGCACAGAGCACCCAGCACCCTGAGTACTGAGCACCCAGCACCCTGAGTACTGAGCACTGAGCACCCTGAGCACTGAGCACCCAGCACCCTGAGTACTGAGCACCCAGCAACCTGAGTACTGAGCACTCAGCAACCTGAGTACTGAGCACCCAGCACCCTGAGCACTGAGCACCCTGAGGACTGAGCACCCAGCACCCTGAGTACTGAGCACCCAGCACCCTGAGTACTGAGCACTGAGCACCCTGAGCACTGAGCACCCAGCACCCTGAGTACTGAGCACCCAGCAACCTGAGTACTGAGCACTCAGCAACCTGAGTACTGAGCACCGAGCACCCCGAGCACTGAGCACCCAGCACCCTGAGCACTGAGCACCCTGAGGACTGAGCACCCAGCACCCTGAGTACTGAGCACCCAGCACCCTGATTACTGAGCACCCAGCATCCTGAGTACTGAGCACCGATCACCCTGAGCACTGAGCATCCAGCACCCCGAGCACTGAGCACCCAGCACCCTGAGTACTGAGCACCCTGAGTACTGAGCACCCAGCACCCCGAGCACTGAGCACCCAGCACCCTGAGTACTGAGCACCCTGAGTGCTGAGCACCCAGCACCCTGAGTACTGAGCACCCAGCACCCTGAGCACTGAGCACCCAGCACCCTGAGTACTGAGCACCCAGCACCCTGAGTACTTAGCACCCAGCACCTGAGCACTGAGCACCCAGCACCCTGAGTTCTGAGCACCGAGCACCCTGAGTACTGAGCACCCAGCACCCTGAGTACTGAGCACCCAGCACCCTGAGTACTGAGCACCGAGCACCCCGAGTACTGAGCACCCAGCACCCTGAGCACTGAGCACCCGGCACCCCGAGCACTGAGCACCCAGCACCCTGAGTACTGAGCACCCAGCACCCTGAGTACTGAGCACTGAGCACCCTGAGCACTGAGCACCCAGCACCCTGAGTACTGAGCACCCAGCAACCTGAGTACTGAGCACTCAGAAACCTGAATACTGAGCACCGAGCACCCCGAACACTGAGCACCCAGCACCCTGAGCACTGAGCACCCTGAGGACTGAGCACCCAGCACCCTGAGTACTGAGCACCCAGCACCCTGAGTACTGAGCACCCAGCATTATGAGTACTGAGCACCGATCACCCTGAGCACTGAGCATCCAGCACCCCGAGCACTGAGCACCCAGCACCCTGAGTACTGAGCACCCTGAGTACTGAGCACCCAGCACCCCGAGCACTGAGCACCCAACACCCTGAGTACTGAGCACCCTGAGTGCTGAGAACCCAGCACCCTGAGTACTGAGCACCCAGCACCCTGAGCACTGAGCACCCAGCACCCGAGTACTGAGCACCCAGCACCCTGAGTACTTAGCACCCAGCACCTGAGCACTGAGCACCCAGCACCCTGAGTTCTGAGCACCGAGCACCCTGAGTACTGAGCACCCAGCACCCTGAGTACTGAGCACCCAGCACCCTGAGTACTGAGCACCGAGCACCCCGAGTACTGAGTATCCAGCACCCTGAGCACTGAGCACCCAGCACCCCGAGCACTGAGCACCCAGCACCCTGAGTACTGAGCACCGAGCACCCCGAGCACTGAGCACCCAGCACCCTGAGCACTGAGCACCCAGCACCCTGAGTACTGAGCACCCAGCACCATGAGTACTGAGCACACAGCACACTGAGCACTGAGCATCCAGCAACCTGAGTACTGAGCACCCAGCACCCTGAGAACTGAGCACCCAGCACCCTGAGTACTGAGCACCGAGCACCCCGAGCACTGAGCACCCAGCACCCTGAGTACTGAGCACCCAGCACCAAAAGTACTGAGCACCGAGCATCCTGAGCACTGTGCACCGAGCACCCCGAGCACTGAGCACCCAGCACCCTGAGTACTGAGCACCCAGCACCAAGAGTACTGAGCAGCGAGCACCCCGAGCACTGAGCACCCAGCACCCTGTGTAATGAGCACCCAGCACCCTGAGTACTGAGCACCGAGCACCCCGAGTACTGAGCACCCAGCACCCTGAGCACTCAGCACCCAGCACACCGAGCACTGAGCACCCAGCACCCTGAGTACTGAGCTCCCAGCACCCCGAGCCCTGAGCACCCAGCACCCCGAGCACTGAGCACCCAGCACCCCGAGCACTGAGCACCCAGCACCCGTAGCACTGAGCACCCAGCACCCCGAGCAATGAGCACACAGCACCCTGAGTACTGAGCTCCCAGCACCCCGAGCCCTGAGCACCCAGCGCCCCGAGCACTGAGCACCCAGCACCCCGAGCACTATGCACCCAGCACCCCGAGTACTCAGCACCCAGCACCCTGAGCACTGAGCACCCAGCACCCTGAGCACTGAGCACAAAGCACGCTGAGTACTGAGCACTGAACACCCTGAGCACTGCGCACAAAGCACTCTGAGTACTGAGCACTGAGCACCCTGAGTACTGAGCACTGAGCACCGAGCACCCTAAGTACTGAGCACCCTGAGGACTGAGCACCCAGCACCCTGAGTACTGAGCACCCAGCACCCAGAGCACTGAGCACCGAGCACCCTGAGTACTGAACACCCAGCACCCTGAGCACTGAGAACTGAGCACTCAGCACCCTGAGCACTGAGCACTGAGCACCCAGCACCCCGAGCACTGAGCACCCAGCACCCTGAGCACCCAGCACCGTGAACACTGAGCACCCTGAGCACTGAGCACCCTGAGCACTGAGCACTGAGCACCCAGCACCCTGAGTACTGAGCTCCCAACACTCTAAGCACTGAGCACCCAGCACGCTGAGTACTGAGCACTGAGCACCCAGCACCCTGAGTACTGAGCACCCAGCACCCTGAGTACTGAGCACCCAGCACCCCGAGCACTGAGCACTGAGCAACCTGAGTACTGAGCACTGAGCACCCTTAGTACTGAGCACCGAGCACCCCGAGGACTGAGCACCCAGCACCGTGAGCACTGAGAACCCAGCACCTTGAGTACTGAGCACCGAGCACCCCGAGCACTGAGCACCCAGCACCCTGAGTAATGAGCACCCACCAACCCGAGCACAGAGCACCCAGCACCCTGAGTACTGAGCACCCAGCACCCTGAGTACTGAGCACTGAGCACCCTGAGCACTGAGCACCCAGCACCCTGAGTACTGAGCAACCAGCAACCTGAGTACTGAGCACTCAGCAACCTGAGTACTGAGCACCCAGCACCCTGAGCACTGAGCACCCTGAGGACTGAGCACCCAGCACCCTGAGTACTGAGCACCCAGCACCCTGAGTACTGAGCACTGAGCACCCTGAGCACTGAGCACCCAGCACCCTGAGTACTGAGCACCCAGCAACCTGAGTACTGAGCACTCAGCAACCTGAGTACTGAGCACCGAGCACCCCGAGCACTGAGCACCCAGCACCCTGAGCACTGAGCACCCTGAGGACTGAGCACCCAGCACCCTGAGTACTGAGCACCCAGCACCCTGATTACTGAGCACCCAGCATCCTGAGTACTGAGCACCGATCACCCTGAGCACTGAGCATCCAGCACCCCGAGCACTGAGCACCCAGCACCCTGAGTACTGAGCACCCTGAGTACTGAGCACCCAGCACCCCGAGCACTGAGCACCCAGCACCCTGAGTACTGAGCACCCTGAGTGCTGAGCACCCAGCACCCTGAGTACTGAGCACCCAGCACCCTGAGCACTGAGCACCCAGCACCCTGAGTACTGAGCACCCAGCACCCTGAGTACTTAGCACCCAGCACCTGAGCACTGAGCACCCAGCACCCTGAGTTCTGAGCACCGAGCACCCTGAGTACTGAGCACCCAGCACCCTGAGTACTGAGCACCCAGCACCCTGAGTACTGAGCACCGAGCACCCCGAGTACTGAGCACCCAGCACCCTGAGCACTGAGCACCCGGCACCCCGAGCACTGAGCACCCAGCACCCTGAGTACTGAGCACCCAGCACCCTGAGTACTGAGCACTGAGCACCCTGAGCACTGAGCACCCAGCACCCTGAGTACTGAGCACCCAGCAACCTGAGTACTGAGCACTCAGAAACCTGAATACTGAGCACCGAGCACCCCGAACACTGAGCACCCAGCACCCTGAGCACTGAGCACCCTGAGGACTGAGCACCCAGCACCCTGAGTACTGAGCACCCAGCACCCTGAGTACTGAGCACCCAGCATTATGAGTACTGAGCACCGATCACCCTGAGCACTGAGCATCCAGCACCCCGAGCACTGAGCACCCAGCACCCTGAGTACTGAGCACCCTGAGTACTGAGCACCCAGCACCCCGAGCACTGAGCACCCAACACCCTGAGTACTGAGCACCCTGAGTGCTGAGAACCCAGCACCCTGAGTACTGAGCACCCAGCACCCTGAGCACTGAGCACCCAGCACCCGAGTACTGAGCACCCAGCACCCTGAGTACTTAGCACCCAGCACCTGAGCACTGAGCACCCAGCACCCTGAGTTCTGAGCACAGAGCACCCTGAGTACTGAGCACCCAGCACCCTGAGTACTGAGCACCCAGCACCCTGAGTACTGAGCACCGAGCACCCCGAGTACTGAGTATCCAGCACCCTGAGCACTGAGCACCCAGCACCCCGAGCACTGAGCACCCAGCACCCTGAGTACTGAGCACCGAGCACCCCGAGCACTGAGCACCCAGCACCCTGAGCACTGAGCACCCAGCACCCTGAGTACTGAGCACCCAGCACCATGAGTACTGAGCACACAGCACACTGAGCACTGAGCATCCAGCAACCTGAGTACTGAGCACCCAGCACCCTGAGCACTGAGCACCCAGCACCCTGAGTACTGAGCACCGAGCACCCCGAGCACTGAGCACCCAGCACCCTGAGTACTGAGCACCCAGCACCAAAAGTACTGAGCACCGAGCATCCTGAGCACTGTGCACCGAGCACCCCGAGCACTGAGCACCCAGCACCCTGAGTACTGAGCACCCAGCACCAAGAGTACTGAGCAGCGAGCACCCCGAGCACTGAGCACCCAGCACCCTGTGTAATGAGCACCCAGCACCCTGAGTACTGAGCACCGAGCACCCCGAGTACTGAGCACCCAGCACCCTGAGCACTCAGCACCCAGCACACCGAGCACTGAGCACCCAGCACCCTGAGTACTGAGCTCCCAGCACCCCGAGCCCTGAGCACCCAGCACCCCGAGCACTGAGCACCCAGCACCCCGAGCACTGAGCACCCAGCACCCGTAGCACTGAGCACCCAGCACCCCGAGCAATGAGCACCCAGCACCCTGAGTACTGAGCTCCCAGCACCCCGAGCCCTGAGCACCCAGCGCCCCGAGCACTGAGCACCCAGCACCCCGAGCACTGAGCACCCAGCACCCGTAGCACTGAGCACCCAGCACCCCGAGCAATGAGCACCCAGCACCCTGAGTACTGAGCACCCAGCACCCCGAGTACTGAGCACCCAGCAACCTGAGCACCGAGCACCCAGCACCCCGAGCACTGAGCACCCAGCACCCTGAGCACTGAACACCCAGCATCCTGAGTACTGAGCACCGAGCACCCAGAGTACTGAGCACCCAGCACCCTGAGCACTGAGCACCGAGCACCCCGAGCACTGAGCACCCAGCACCCTGAGCAATGAGCACCCAGCACCCCGAGCACTGAGCACCCAGCACCCCGAGCACTGAGCACCCAGCACCCCGAGCACTATGCACCCAGCACCCCGAGTACTCAGCACCCAGCACCCTGAGCACTGAGCACCCAGCACCCTGAGCACTGAGCACAAAGCACGCTGAGTACTGAGCACTGAACACCCTGAGCACTGAGCACAAAGCACTCTGAGTACTGAGCACTGAGCACCCTGAGTACTGAGCACTGAGCACCGAGCACCCTGAGTACTGAGCACCCTGAGGACTGAGCACCCAGCACCCTGAGTACTGAGCACCCAGCACCCAGAGCACTGAGCACCGAGCACCCTTAGTACTGAACACCCAGCACCCTGAACACTGAGCACTGAGCACTCAGCACCCTGAGCACTGAGCACTGAGCACCCAGCACCCCGAGCACTGAGCACCCAGCACCCTGAGCACCCAGCACCGTGAACACTGAGCACCCTGAGCACTGAGCACCCTGAGCACTGAGCACCCAGCACCCTGAGTACTGAGCTCCCAACACTCTAAGCACTGAGCACCCAGCACCCTGAGTACTGAGCACCCAGCACCCTGAGTACTGAGCACCCAGCACCCCGAGCACTGAGCACTGAGTAACCTGAGTACTGAGCACTGAGCACCCTTAGTACTGAGCACCGAGCAACCTGAGTACTGAGCACCCAGCACCCTGAGCACTGAGCACGGAGCACCCCGAGGACTGAGCACCCAGCACCGTGAGCACTGAGAACAAAGCACCTTGAGTACTGAGCACCGAGCACCCCGAGCACTGAGCACCCAGCACCCTGAGTAATGAGCACCCACCAACCCGAGCACAGAGCACCCAGCACCCTGAGTACTGAGCACCCAGCACACTGAGTACTGAGCACTGAGCACCCTGAGCACTGAGCACCCAGCACCCTGAGTACTGAGCACCCAGCAACCTGAGTACTGAGCACTCAGCAACCTGAGTACTGAGCACCCAGCACCCTGAGCACTGAGCACCCTGAGGACTGAGCACCCAGCACCCTCAGTACTGAGCACCCAGCACCCTGAGTACTGAGCACTGAGCACCCTGAGCACTGAGCACCCAGCACCCTGAGTACTGAGCACCCAGCAACCTGAGTACTGAGCACTCAGCAACCTGAGTACTGAGCACCGAGCACCCCGAGCACTGAGCACCCAGCACACTGAGCACTGAGCACCCTGAGGACTGAGCACCCAGCACCCTGAGTACTGAGCACCCAGCACCCTGAGTACTGAGCACCCAGCATCCTGAGTACTGAGCACCGATCACCCTGAGCACTGAGCATCCAGCACCCCGAGCACTGAGCACCCAGCACCCTGAGTACTGAGCACCCTGAGTACTGAGCACCCAGCACCCCGAGCACTGAGCACCCAGCACCCTGAGCACTGAGCACCCTGAGTACTGAGCACCCAGCACCCTGAGTACTGAGCACCCAGCACCCTGAGCACTGAGCACCCAGCACCCTGAGTACTGAGCACCCAGCACCCTGAGTACTTAGCACCCAGCACCTGAGCACTGAGCACCCAGCACCCTGAGTTCTGAGCACCGAGCACCCTGAGTACTGAGCACCCAGCACCCTGAGTACTGAGCACCCATCACCCTGAGTACTGAGCACCGAGCACCCCGAGTACTGAGCACCCAGCACCCTGAGCACTGAGCACCCGGCACCCCGAGCACTGAGCACCCAGCACCCTGAGTACTGAGCACCCAGCACTCTGAGTACTGAGCACTGAGCACCCTGAGCACTGAGCACCCAGCACCCTGAGTACTGAGCACCCAGCAACCTGAGTACTGAGCACTCAGCAACCTGAGTACTGAGCACCGAGCACCCCGAGCACTGAGCACCCAGCACCCTGAGCACTGAGCACCCTGAGGACTGAGCACCCAGCACCCTGAGTACTGAGCACCCAGCACCCTGAGTACTGAGCACCCAGCATCCTGAGTACTGAGCACCGATCACCCTGAGCACTGAGCATCCAGCACCCCGAGCACTGAGCACCCAGCACCCTGAGTACTGAGCACCCTGAGTACTGAGCACCCAGCACCCCGAGCACTGAGCACCCAACACCCTGAGTACTGAGCACCCTGAGTGCTGAGCACCCAGCACCCTGAGTACTGAGCACCCAGCACCCTGAGCACTGAGCACCCAGCACCCTGAGTACTGAGCACCCAGCACCCCGAGCACTGAGCACCCAGCACCCTGAGCACCCAGCACCGTGAACACTGAGCACCCTGAGCACTGAGCACCCTGAGCACTGAGCACCCAGCACCCTGAGTACTGAGCTCCCAACACTCTAAGCACTGAGCACCCAGCACCCTGAGTACTGAGCACCCAGCACCCTGAGTACTGAGCACCCAGCACCCCGAGCACTGAGCACTGAGTAACCTGAGTACTGAGCAGTGAGCACCCTTAGTACTGAGCACCGAGCAACCTGAGTACTGAGCACCCAGCACCCTGAGCACTGAGCACGGAGCACCCCGAGGACTGAGCACCCAGCACCGTGAGCACTGAGAACAAAGCACCTTGAGTACTGAGCACCGAGCACCCCGAGCACTGAGCACCCAGCACCCTGAGTAATGAGCACCCACCAACCCGAGCACAGAGCACCCAGCACCCTGAGTACTGAGCACCCAGCACCCTGAGTACTGAGCACTGAGCACCCTGAGCACTGAGCACCCAGCACCCTGAGTACTGAGCACCCAGCAACCTGAGTACTGAGCACTCAGCAACCTGAGTACTGAGCACCCAGCACCCTGAGCACTGAGCACCCTGAGGACTGAGCACCCAGCACCCTGAGTACTGAGCACCCAGCACCCTGAGTACTGAGCACTGAGCACCCTGAGCACTGAGCACCCAGCACCCTGAGTACTGAGCACCCAGCAACCTGAGTACTGAGCACTCAGCAACCTGAGTACTGAGCACCGAGCACCCCGAGCACTGAGCACCCAGCACACTGAGCACTGAGCACCCTGAGGACTGAGCACCCAGCACCCTGAGTACTGAGCACCCAGCACCCTGAGTACTGAGCACCCAGCATCCTGAGTACTGAGCACCGATCACCCTGAGCACTGAGCATCCAGCACCCCGAGCACTGAGCACCCAGCACCCTGAGTACTGAGCACCCTGAGTACTGAGCACCCAGCACCCCGAGCACTGAGCACCCAGCACCCTGAGCACTGAGCACCCTGAGTGCTGAGCACCCAGCACCCTGAGTACTGAGCACCCAGCACCCTGAGCACTGAGCACCCAGCACCCTGAGTACTGAGCACCCAGCACCCTGAGTACTTAGCACCCAGCACCTGAGCACTGAGCACCCAGCACCCTGAGTTCTGAGCACCGAGCACCCTGAGTACTGAGCACCCAGCACCCTGAGTACTGAGCACCCATCACCCTGAGTACTGAGCACCGAGCACCCCGAGTACTGAGCACCCAGCACCCTGAGCACTGAGCACCCGGCACCCCGAGCACTGAGCACCCAGCACCCTGAGTACTGAGCACCCAGCACCCTGAGTACTGAGCACTGAGCACCCTGAGCACTGAGCACCCAGCACCCTGAGTACTGAGCACCCAGCAACCTGAGTACTGAGCACTCAGCAACCTGAGTACTGAGCACCGAGCACCCCGAGCACTGAGCACCCAGCACCCTGAGCACTGAGCACCCTGAGGACTGAGCACCCAGCACCCTGAGTACTGAGCACCCAGCACCCTGAGTACTGAGCACCCAGCATCCTGAGTACTGAGCACCGATCACCCTGAGCACTGAGCATCCAGCACCCCGAGCACTGAGCACCCAGCACCCTGAGTACTGAGCACCCTGAGTACTGAGCACCCAGCACCCCGAGCACTGAGCACCCAACACCCTGAGTACTGAGCACCCTGAGTGCTGAGCACCCAGCACCCTGAGTACTGAGCACCCAGCACCCTGAGCACTGAGCACCCAGCACCCTGAGTACTGAGCACACAGCACCCTGAGTACTTAGCACCCAGCACCTGAGCACTGAGCACCCAGCACCCTGAGTTCTGAGCACCGAGCACCATGAGTACTGAGCACCCAGCACCCTGAGTACTGAGCACCCAGCACCCTGTGTACTGAGCACCGAGCACCCCGAGTACTGAGTACCCAGCACCCTGAGCACTGAGCACCCAGCACCCTGAGTACTGAGCACCGAGCACCCTGAGCACTGAGCACCCAGCACCCTGAGCACTGAGCACCCAGCACCCTGAGTACTGAGCACCCAGCACCATGAGTACTGAGCACACAGCACCCTGAGCACTGAGCACCCAGCAACCTGAGTACTGAGCACCCAGCACCCTGAGCACTGAGCACCCAGCACCCTGAGTACTGAGCACCGAGCACCCCGAGCACTGAGCACCCAGCACCCTGAGTACTGAGCACCCAGCACCAAAAGTACTGAGCACCGAGCATCCTGAGCACTGAGCACCGAGCACCCCGAGCACTGAGCACCCAGCACCCTGAGTACTGAGCACCCAGCACCAAGAGTACTGAGCAGCGAGCACCCCGAGCACTGAGCACCCAGAACCCTGTGTAATGAGCACCCAGCACCCTGAGTACTGAGCACCGAGCACCCCGAGTACTGAGCACCCAGCACCCTGAGCACTCAGCACCCAGCACACCGAGCACTGAGCACCCAGCACCCTGAGTACTGAGCTCCCAGCACCCCGAGCCCTGAGCACCCAGCGCCCCGAGCACTGAGCACCCAGCACCCCGAGCACTGAGCACCCAGCACCGGTAGCACTGAGCACCCAGCACCCCGAGCAATGAGCACCCAGCACCCTGAGTACTGAGCACCCAGCACCCCGAGTACTGAGCACCCAGCAACCTGAGCACCGAGCACCCAGCACCCCGAGCACTGAGCACCCAGCATCCTGAGCACTGAACACCCAGCACCCTGAGTACTGAGCACCGAGCACCCCGAGTACTGAGCACCCAGCACCCCGAGCACTGAGCACCGAGCACCCCGAGCACTGAGCACCCAGCACCCTGAGCAATGAGCACCCAGCACCCCGAGCACTGAGCACCCAGCACCCCGAGCACTGAGCACCCAGCACCCCGAGCACTGAGCACCCAGCACCCCGAGCACTATGCACCCAGCTCCCCGAGTACTCAGCACCCAGCACCCTGAGCACTGAGCACCCAGCACCCTGAGCACTGAGCACAAAGCACGCTGAGTACTGAGCACTGAACACCCTGAGCACTGAGCACAAAGCACTCTGAGTACTGAGCACTGAGCACCCTGAGTACTGAGCACTGAGCACCGAGCACCCTGAGTACTGAGCACCCTGAGGACTGAGCACCCAGCACCCTGAGTACTGAGCACCCAGCAACCAGAGCACTGAGCACCGAGCACCCTGAGTACTGAACACCCAGCACCCTGAGCACTGAGCACTCAGCACCCTGAGCACTGAGCACTGAGCACCCAGCACCCCGAGCACTGAGCACCCAGCACCCTGAGCACCCAGCACCGTGAACACTGAGCACCCTGAGCACTGAGCACCCTGAGCACTGAGCACTGAGCACCCAGCACCCTGAGTACTGAGCTCCCAACACTCTAAGCACTGAGCACCCAGGACGCTGAGTACTGAGCACTGAGCACCCAGCACCCTGAGTACTGAGCACCCAGCACCCTGAGTACTGAACACCCAGCACCCCGAGCACTGAGCACTGAGCAACCTGAGTACTGAGCACTGAGCACCCTTAGTACTGAGCACCGAGCACCCTGAGTACTGAGCACCCAGCACCCTGAGCACTGAGCACGGAGCACACCGAGGACTGAGCACCCAGCACCGTGAGCACTGAGAACCCAGCACCTTGAGTACTGAGCACCGAGCACCCCGAGCACTGAGCACCCAGCACCCTGAGTAATGAGCACCCACCAACCCGAGCACAGAGCACCCAGCACCCTGAGTACTGAGCACCCAGCACCCTGAGTACTGAGCACTGAGCACCCTGAGCACTGAGCACCCAGCACCCTGAGTACTGAGCACCCAGCAACCTGAGTACTGAGCACTCAGCAACCTGAGTACTGAGCACCCAGCACCCTGAGCACTGAGCACCCTGAGGACTGAGCACCCAGCACCCTGAGTACTGAGCACCCAGCACCCTGAGTACTGAGCACTGAGCACCCTGAGCACTGAGCACCCAGCACCCTGAGTACTGAGCACCCAGCAACCTGAGTACTGAGCACTCAGCAACCTGAGTACTGAGCACCGAGCACCCCGAGCACTGAGCACCCAGCACCCTGAGCACTGAGCACCCTGAGGACTGAGCACCCAGCACCCTGAGTACTGAGCACCCAGCACCCTGAGTACTGAGCACCCAGCATCCTGAGTACTGAGCACCGATCACCCTGAGCACTGAGCATCCAGCACCCCGAGCACTGAGCACCCAGCACCCTGAGTACTGAGCACCCTGAGTACTGAGCACCCAGCACCCCGAGCACTGAGCACCCAGCACCCTGAGTACTGAGCACCCTGAGTGCTGAGCACCCAGCACCCTGAGTACTGAGCACCCAGCACCCTGAGCACTGAGCACCCAGCACCCTGAGTACTGAGCCCCCAGCAACCTGAGTACTTAGCACCCAGCACCTGAGCACTGAGCACCCAGCACCCTGAGTTCTGAGCACCGAGCACCCTGAGTACTGAGCACCCAGCACCCTGAGTACTGAGCACCCAGCACCCTGAGTACTGAGCACCGAGCACCCCGAGTACTGAGCACCCAGCAGCCCGAGTACTGAGCACCCAGCACCCTGAGCACTCAGCACCCAGCACACCGAGCACTGAGCACCCAGCACCCTGAGTACTGAGCTCCCAGCACCCCGAGCCCTGAGCACCCAGCGCCCCGAGCACTGAGCACCCAGCACCCCGAGCACTGAGCACCCAGCACCGGTAGCACTGAGCACCCAGCACCCCGAGCAATGAGCACCCAGCACCCTGAGTACTGAGCACCCAGCACCCCGAGTACTGAGCACCCAGCAACCTGAGCACGGAGCACCCAGCACCCCGAGCACTGAGCACCCAGCATCCTGAGCACTGAACACCCAGCACCCTGAGTACTGAGCACCGAGCACCCCGAGTACTGAGCACCCAGCACCCCGAGCACTGAGCACCGAGCACCCCGAGCACTGAGCACCCAGCACCCTGAGCAATGAGCACCCAGCACCCCGAGCACTGAGCACCCAGCACCCCGAGCACTGAGCACCCAGCACCCCGAGCACTGAGCACCCAGCACCCCGAGCACTATGCACCCAGCACCCCGAGTACTCAGCACCCAGCACCCTGACCACTGAGCACCCAGCACCCTGAGCACTGAGCACAAAGCACGCTGAGTACTGAGCACTGAACACCCTGAGCACTGAGCACAAAGCACTCTGAGTACTGAGCACTGAGCACCCTGAGTACTGAGCACTGAGCACCGAGCACCCTGAGTACTGAGCACCCTGAGGACTGAGCACCCAGCACCCTGAGTACTGAGCACCCAGCACCCAGAGCACTGAGCACCGAGCACCCTGAGTACTGAACACCCAGCAACCTGAGCACTGAGCACTCAGCACCCTGAGCACTGAGCACTGAGCACCCAGCACCCCGAGCACTGAGCACCCAGCACCCTGAGTACTGAGCTCCCAACACTCTAAGCACTGAGCACCCAGGACGCTGAGTACTGAGCACTGAGCACCCAGCACCCTGAGTACTGAGCACCCAGCACCCTGAGTACTGAGCACCCAGCACCCCGAGCACTGAGCACTGAGCAACCTGAGTACTGAGCACTGAGCACCCTTAGTACTGAGCACCGAGCACCCTGAGTACTGAGCACCCAGCACCCTGAGCACTGAGCACGGAGCACCCCGAGGACTGAGCACCCAGCACCGTGAGCACTGAGAACCCAGCACCTTGGGTACTGAGCACCGAGCACCCCGAGCACTGAGCACCCAGCACCCTGAGTAATGAGCACCCACCAACCCGAGCACAGAGCACCCAGCACCCTGAGTACTGAACAACCAGCACCCTGAGTACTGAGCACTGAGCACCCTGAGCACTGAGCACCCAGCACCCTGAGTACTGAGCACCCAGCAACCTGAGTACTGAGCACTCAGCAACCTGAGTACTGAGCACCCAGCACCCTGAGCACTGAGTACCCTGAGGACTGAGCACCCAGCACCCTGAGTACTGAGCACCCAGCACCCTGAGTACTGAGCACTGAGCACCCTGAGCACTGAGCACCCAGCACCCTGAGTACTGAGCACCCAGCAACCTGAGTACTGAGCACTCAGCAACCTGAGTACTGAGCACCGAGCACCCCGAGCACTGAGCACCCAGCACCCTGAGCACTGAGCACCCTGAGGACTGAGCACCCAGCACCCTGAGTACTGAGCACCTAGCACCCTGAGTACTGAGCACCCAGCATCCTGAGTACTGAGCACCGATCACCCTGAGCACTGAGCATCCAGCACCCCGAGCACTGAGCACCCAGCACCCTGAGTACTGAGCACCCTGAGTACTGAGCACCCAGCACCCCGAGCACTGAGCACCCAGCACCCTGAGTACTGAGCACCCTGAGTGCTGAGCACCCAGCACCCTGAGTACTGAGCACCCAGCACCCTGAGCACTGAGCACCCAGCACCCTGAGTACTGAGCACCCAGCACCCTGAGTACTTAGCACCCAGCACCTGAGCACTGAGCACCCAGCACCCTGAGTTCTGAGCACCGAGCACCCTGAGTACTGAGCACCCAGCACCCTGAGTACTGAGCACCCAGCACCCTGAGAACTGAGCACCGAGCACCCCGAGTACTGAGCACCCAGCACCCTGAGCACTGAGCACCCGGCACCCCGAGCACTGAGCACCCAGCACCCTGAGTACTGAGCACCCAGCACCCTGAGTACTGAGCACTGAGCACCCTGAGCACTGAGCACCCAGCACCCTGAGTACTGAGCACCCAGCAACCTGAGTACTGAGCACTCAGCAACCTGAGTACTGAGCACCGAGCACCCCGAGCACTGAGCACCCAGCACCCTGAGCACTGAGCACCCTGAGGACTGAGCACCCAGCACCCTGAGTACTGAACACCCAGCACCCCGAGCACTGAGCACTGAGCAACCTGAGTACTGAGCACTGAGCACCCTTAGTACTGAGCACCGAGCACCCTGGGTACTGAGCACCCAGCACCCTGAGCACTGAGCACGGAGCACCCCGAGGACTGAGCACCCAGCACCGTGAGCACTGAGAAACCCAGCACCTTGAGTACTGAGCACCGAGCACCCCGAGCACTGAGCACCCAGCACCCTGAGTAATGAGCACCCACCAACCCGAGCACAGAGCACCCAGCACCCTGAGTACTGAGCACCCAGCACCCTGAGTACTGAGCACTGAGCACCCTGAGCACTGAGCACCCAGCACCCTGAGTACTGAGCACCCAGCAACCTGAGTACTGAGCACTCAGCAACCTGAGCACTGAGCACCCAGCACCCTGAGCACTGAGCACCCTGAGGACTGAGCACCCAGCACCCTGAGTACTGAGCACCCAGCACCCTGAGTACTGAGCACTGAGCACCCTGAGCACTGAGCACCCAGCACCCTGAGTACTGAGCACCCAGCAACCTGAGTACTGAGCACTCAGCAACCTGAGTACTGAGCACCGAGCACCCCGAGCACTGAGCACCCAGCACCCTGAGCACTGAGCACCCTGAGGACTGAGCACCCAGCACCCTGAGTACTGAGCACCCAGCACCCTGAGTACTGAGCACCCAGCATCCTGAGTACTGAGCACCGATCACCCTGAGCACTGAGCATCCAGCACCCCGAGCACTGAGCACCCAGCACCCTCAGTACTGAGCACCCTGAGTACTGAGCACCCAGCACCCCGAGCACTGAGCACCCAGCACCCTGAGTACTGAGCACCCTGAGTGCTGAGCACCCAGCACCCTGAGTACTGAGCACCCAGCACCCTGAGCACTGAGCACCCAGCACCCTGAGTACTGAGCACCCAGCACCCTGAGTACTTAGCACCCAGCACCTGAGCACTGAGCACCCAGCACCCTGAGTTCTGAGCACCGAGCACCCTGAGTACTGAGCACCCAGCACCCTGAGTACTGAGCAACCAGCACCCTGAGTACTGAGCACCGAGCACCCCGAGTACTGAGCACCCAGCACCCCGAGTACTGAGCACCCAGCACCCTGAGCACTCAGCACCCAGCACACCGAGCACTGAGCACCCAGCACCCTGAGTACTGAGCTCCCAGCACCCCGAGCCCTGAGCACCCAGCACCCCGAGCACTGAGCACCCAGCACCCCGAGCACTGAGCACCCAGCACCGGTAGCACTGAGCACCCAGCACCCCGAGCAATGAGCACCCAGCACCCTGAGTACTGAGCACCCAGCACCCCGAGTACTGAGCACCCAGCAACCTGAGCACCGAGCACCCAGCACCCCGAGCACTGAGCACCCAGCATCCTGAGCACTGAACACCCAGCACCCTGAGTACTGAGCACCGAGCACCCCGAGTACTGAGCACCCACCACCCCGAGCACTGAGCACCGAGCACCCCGAGCACTGAGCACCCAGCACCCTGAGCAATGAGCACCCAGCACCCCGAGCACTGAGCACCCAGCACCCCGAGCACTGAGCACCCAGCACCCCGAGCACTGAGCACCCAGCACCCCGAGCACTATGCACCCAGCACCCCGAGCACTATGCACCCAGCACCCTGACCACTGAGCACCCAGCACCCTGAGCACTGAGTACAAAGCACGCTGAGTACTGAGCACTGAACACCCTGAGCACTGAGCACAAAGCACTCTGAGTACTGAGCACTGAGCACCCTGAGTACTGAGCACTGAGCACCGAGCACCCTGAGTACTGAGCACCCTGAGGACTGAGCACCCAGCACCCTGAGTACTGAGCACCCAGCACCCAGAGCACTGAGCACCGAGCACCCTGAGTACTGAACACCCAGCAACCTGAGCACTGAGCACTCAGCACCCTGAGCACTGAGCACTGAGCACCCAGCACCCCCGAGCACTGAGCACCCAGCACCCTGAGTACTGAGCTCCCAACACTCTAAGCACTGAGCACCCAGGACGCTGAGTACTGAGCACTGAGCACCCAGCACCCTGAGTACTGAGCACCCAGCACCCTGAGTACTGAGCACCCAGCACCCCGAGCACTGAGCACTGAGCAACCTGAGTACTGAGCACTGAGCACCCTTAGTACTGAGCACCGAGCACCCTGAGTACTGAGCACCCAGCACCCTGAGCACTGAGCACGGAGCACCCCGAGGACTGAGCACCCAGCACCGTGAGCACTGAGAACCCAGCACCTTGAGTACTGAGCACCGAGCACCCCGAGCACTGAGCACCCAGCACCCTGAGTAATGAGCACCCACC
>NW_024543688.1:0-44964 GCF_018167655.1 Microtus oregoni
AGTGCTCAGGGTGCTGGGTGCTGAGTACTCGGGGGTGCTGGGTGCATAGTGCTCGGGGTGCTGGGTGCTCAGTGCTCGGGGTGCTGGGTGCTCAGTGCTCGGGGTGCTGGGTGCTCAGTGCTCGGGGGTGCTGGGTGCTCATTGCTCAGGGTGCTGGGTGCTCAGTGCTCGGGGTGCTCGGTGCTCAGTGCTCGGGGTGCTGGGTGCTCAGTACTCGGGGTGCTCGGTGCTCAGTACTCAGGGTGCTGGGTGTTCAGTGCTCAGGGTGCTGGGTGCTCAGTGCTCGGGGTGCTGGGTGCTCGGTGCTCAGGTTGCTGGGTGCTCAGTACTCGGGGTGCTGTGTGCTCAGTTCTCAGGGTGCTGGGTGCTCAGTGCTCGGGGTGCTGGGTGCTCAGTGCTCGGGGCGCTGGGTGCTCAGGGCTCGGGGTGCTGGGAGCTCAGTACTCAGGGTGCTGGGTGCTCAGTGCTCGGTGTGCTGGGTGCTGAGTGCTCAGGGTGCTGGGTGCTCAGTACTCGGGGTGCTCGGTGCTCAGTACTCAGGGTGCTGGGTGCTCATTACACAGGGTGCTGGGTGCTCAGTGCTCGGGGTGCTCGCTGCTCAGTACTCTTGGTGCTGGGTGCTCAGTACTCAGGGTGCTGGGTGCTCAGTGCTCGGGGGTGCTCGGTGCTCAGTGCTCAGGATGCTCGGTGCTCAGTATTTTGGTGCTGGGTGCTCAGTACTCAGGGTGCTGGGTGCTCAGTGCTCGGGGTGCTCGGTGCTCAGTACTCAGGGTGCTGGGTGCTCAGTGCTCAGGGTGCTGGGTGCTCAGTACTCAGGTTGCTGGGTGCTCAGTGCTCAGGGTGCTGTGTGCTCAGTACTCATGGTGCTGGGTGCTCAGTACTCAGGGTGCTGGGTGCTCAGTGCTCAGGGTGCTGGGTGCTCAGTGCTCAGGGTGCTCGGTGCTCAGTACTCAGGGTGCTGGGTGCTCAGTGCTCGGGGTGCTGGGTGCTCAGTGCTCAGGGTGCTGGTACTCAGTACTCGGGGTGCTCGGTGCTCAGTACTCAGGGTGCTGGGTGCTCAGTACTCAGGGTGCTGCGTGCTCAGTACTCAGGGTGCTCGGTGCTCAGAACTCAGGGTGCTGGGTGCTCAGTGCTCAGGGTGCTCAGTGCTCAGTACTCAGGGTGCTGGGTGCTCAGTACTCAGGGTGCTGGGTGCTAAGTGCTCGGGGTGCCGGGTGCTCAGTGCTCAGGGTGCTGGGTGCTCAGTACTCGGGGTGCTCGGTGCTCAGTACTCAGGGTGCTGGGTGCTCAGTACTCAGGGTGCTGGGTGCTCAGTACTCAGGGTGCTCGGTGCTCAGAACTCAGGGTGCTGGGTGCTCAGTGCTCAGGTGCTGGGTGCTAAGTACTCAGGGTGCTGGGTGCTCAGTACTCAGGGTGCTGGGTGCTCAGTGCTCAGGGTGCTGGGTGCTCAGTACTCAGGGTGCTGGGTGCTCAGCACTCAGGGTGCTCAGTACTCAGGGTGCTGGGTGCTCAGTGCTCGGGGTGCTGGGTGCTCAGTACTCAGGGTGCTCAGTACTCAGGGTGCTGGGTGCTCAGTGCTCGGGGTGCTGGATGCTCAGTGCTCAGGGTGATCGGTGCTCAGTACTCAGGATGCTGGGTGCTCAGTACTCAGGGTGCTGGGTGCTCAGTGCTCGGGGTGCTGGATGCTCAGTGCTCGGGGCGCTGGGTGTTCAGGGCTCGGGGTGCTGGGAGCTCAGTACTCAGGGTGCTGGGTGCTCAGTGCTCGGTGTGCTGGGTGCTGAGTGCTCAGGGTGCTGGGTGCTCAGTACTCGGGGTGCTCGGTGCTCAGTACTCAGGGTGCTGGGTGCTCATTACACAGGGTGCTGGGTGCTCAGTGCTCGGGGTGCTCGCTGCTCAGTACTCTTGGTGCTGGGTGCTCAGTACTCAGGGTGCTGGGTGCTCAGTGCTCGGGGTGCTCGGTGCTCAGTGCTCAGGATGCTCGGTGCTCAGTACTTTTGGTGCTGGGTGCTCAGTACTCAGGGTGCTGGGTGCTCAGTGCTCGGGGTGCTCGGTGCTCAGTACTCAGGGTGCTGGGTGCTCAGTGCTCAGGGTGCTGGGTGCTCAGTACTCAGGTTGCTGGGTGCTCAGTGCTCAGGGTGCTGTGTGCTCAGTACTCATGGTGCTGGGTGCTCAGTACTCAGGGTGCTGGGTGCTCAGTGCTCAGGGTGCTGGGTGCTCAGTGCTCAGGGTGCTCGGTGCTCAGTACTCAGGGTGCTGGGTGCTCAGTGCTCGGGGTGCTGGGTGCTCAGTGCTCAGGGTGCTGGGTACTCAGTACTCGGGGTGCTCGGTGCTCAGTACTCAGGGTGCTGGGTGCTCAGTACTCAGGGTGCTCGGTGCTCAGAACTCAGGGTGCTGGGTGCTCAGTGCTCAGGTGCTGGGTGCTAAGTACTCAGGGTGCTGGGTGCTCAGTACTCGGGTGCTGGGTGCTCAGTGCTCAGGGTGCTGGGTGCTCAGTACTCAGGGTGCTGGGTGCTCAGCACTCAGGGTGCTCAGTACTCAGGGTGTTGGGTGCTCAGTGCTCGGGGTGCTGGGTGCTCAGTACTCAGGGTGCTCAGTACTCAGGGTGCTGGGTGCTCAGTGCTCGGGGAGCTGGATGCTCAGTGCTCAGGGTGATCGGTGCTCAGTACTCAGGATGCTGGGTGCTCAGTACTCAGGGTGCTGGGTGCTCAGTACTCAGGGTGCTGGGTGCTCAGTCCTCAGGGTGCTCAGTGCTCAGGGTGCTGGGTGCTCAGTGCTCGGGGTGCTCGGTGCTCAGTACTCAGGTTGCTGAGTGCTCAGTACTCAGGTTGCTGGGTGCTCAGTACTCAGGGTGCTGGGTGCTCAGTGCTCAGGGTGCTCAGTGCTCAGTACTCAGGGTGCTGGGTGCTCAGTACTCAGGGTGCTGGGTGCTCAGTGCTCGGGGTGCCGGGTGCTCAGTGCTCAGGGTGCTGGGTGCTCAGTACTCGGGGTGCTCGGTGCTCAGTTCTCAGGGTGCTGGGTGCTCAGTACTCAGGGTGCTGGGTGCTCAGTACTCAGGGTGCTCGGTGCTCAGAACTCAGGGTGCTGGGTGCTCAGTGCTCAGGTGCTGGGTGCTAAGTACTCAGGGTGCTGGGTGCTCAGTACTCAGGGTGCTGGGTGCTCAGTGCTCAGGGTGCTGGGTGCTCAGTACTCAGGGTGCTGGGTGCTCAGCACTCAGGGTGCTCAGTACTCAGGGTGCTGGGTGCTCAGTGCTCGGGGTGCTGGGTGCTCAGTACTCAGGGTGCTCAGTACTCAGGGTGCTGTGTGCTCAGTGCTCGGGGTGCTGGATGCTCAGTGCTCAGGGTGATCGGTGCTCAGTACTCAGGATGCTGGGTGCTCAGTACTCAGGGTGCTAGGTGCTCAGTACTCAGGGTGCTGGGTGCTCAGTCCTCAGGGTGCTCAGTGCTCAGGGTGCTGGGTGCTCAGTGCTCGGGGTGCTCGGTGCTCAGTACTCAGGTTGCTGAGTGCTCAGTACTCAGGTTGCTGGGTGCTCAGTACTCAGTGTGCTGGGTGCTCAGTGCTCAGGGTGCTCAGTGCTCAGTACTCAGGGTGCTGGGTGCTCAGTACTCAGGGTGCTGGGTGCTCAGTCCTCAGGGTACTCAGTGCTCAGGGTGCTGGGTGCTCAGTACTCAGGTTGCTGAGTGCTCAGTACTCAGGTTGCTGGGTGCTCAGTACTCAGGGTGCTGGGTGCTCAGTGCTCAGGGTGCTCAGTGCTCAGTACTCAGGGTGCTGGTTGTTCAGTACTCAGGGTGCTGGGTGCTCTGTGCTCGGGTTGGTGGGTGCTCATTACTCAGGGTGCTGGGTGCTCAGTGCTCGGGGTGCTCGGTGCTCAGTACTCAAGGTGCTGGGTTCTCAGTGCTCACGGTGCTGGGTGCTCAGTCCTCGGGGTGCTCCGTGCTCAGTGCTCAGGGTGCTGGGTGCTCAGTACTCAGGGTGCTCGGTGCTCAGTACTAAGGGTGCTCAGTGCTCAGTACTCAGGTTGCTCAGTGCTCAGTGCTCGGGGTGCTGGGTGCTCAGTACTCAGGGTGCTGGGTGCTCAGTACTCAGGGTGCTGGGTGCTCAGTGCTCAGTACTCAGCGTCCTGGGTGCTCAGTGCTTAGAGTGTTGGGAGCTCAGTACTCAGGGTGCTGGGTGCTCAGTGCTCGGGGTGCTGGGTGCTCAGTGCTCAGTGCTCAGGGTGCTGAGTGCTCAGTGCTCAGGTTGCTGGGTGTTCAGTACTCAGGGTGCTCGGTGCTCAGTGCTCTGGGTGCTGGGTGCTCAGTACTCAGGGTGCTGGGTGCTCAGTCCTCAGGGTGCTCAGTCCTCAGGGTGCTCGGTGCTCAGTGCTCAGTACTCAGGGTGCTCAGTGCTCAGTACTCAGAGTGCTTTGTGCTCAGTGCTCAGGGTGTTCAGTGCTCAGTACTCAGCGTGCTTTGTGCTCAGTGCTCAGGGTGCTGGGTGCTCAGTGGTCAGGGTGCTGGGTGCATAGTGCTCGGGGTGCTGGGTGCTCAGTGCTCGGGGTCCTAGGTGCTCAGTGCTCGGGGTGCTGGGAGCTCAGTACTCAGGGTGCTGGGTTCTCAGTGCTCGGTGTGCTGGGTGCTGAGTGCTCAGGGTGCTGGGTGCTCAGTACTCGGGGTGCTGGGTGCTCAGTACTCGGGGTGCTCTGTGCTCAGTACTCAGGGTGCTGGGTGCTCAGTACTCAGGGTGCTGGGTGCTCAGTACTCAGGGTGCTCGGTGCTCAGAACTCAGGGTGCTGGGTGCTCAGTGCTCAGGTGCTGGGTGCTAAGTACTCAGGGTGCTGGGTGCTCAGTACTCAGGGTGCTGGGTGCTCAGTGCTCAGGGTGCTGGGTGCTCAGTACTCAGGGTGCTGGGTGCTCAGCACTCAGGGTGCTCAGTACTCAGGGTGCTGGGTGCTCAGTGCTCGGGGTGCTGGGTGCTCAGTACTCAGGGTGCTCAGTACTCAGGGTGCTGGGTGCTCAGTGCTCGGGGTGCTGGATGCTCAGTGCTCAGGGTGATCGGTGCTCAGTACTCAGGATGCTGGGTGCTCAGTACTCAGGGTGCTGGGTGCTCAGTGCTCGGGGTGCTGGATGCTAAGTGCTCGGGGCGCTGGGTGTTCAGGGCTCGGTGTGCTGGGAGCTCAGTACTCAGGGTGCTGGGTGCTCAGTGCTCGGTGTGCTGGGTGCTGAGTGCTCAGGGTGCTGGGTGCTCAGTACTCGGGGTGCTCGGTGCTCAGTACTCAGGGTGCTGGGTGCTCATTACACAGGGTGCTGGGTGCTCAGTGCTCGGGGTGCTCGCTGCTCAGTACTCTTGGTGCTGGGTGCTCAGTACTCAGGGTGCTGGGTGCTCAGTGCTCGGGGTGCTCGGTGCTCAGTGCTCAGGATGCTCGGTGCTCAGTACTTTTGGTGCTGGGTGCTCAGTACTCAGGGTGCTGGGTGCTCAGTGCTCGGGGTGCTCGGTGCTCAGTACTCAGGGTGCTGGGTGCTCAGTGCTCAGGGTGCTGGGTGCTCAGTACTCAGGGTGCTGGGTGCTCAGTACTCAGGGTGCTCGGTGCTCAGAACTCAGGGTGCTGGGTGCTCAGTGCTCAGGTGCTGGGTGCTAAGTACTCAGGGTGCTGGGTGCTCAGTACTCAGGGTGCTGGGTGCTCAGTGCTCAGGGTGCTGGGTGCTCAGTACTCAGGGTGCTGGGTGCTCAGCACTCAGGGTGCTCAGTACTCAGGGTGCTGGGTGCTCAGTGCTCGGGGTGCTGGGTGCTCAGTACTCAGGGTGCTCAGTACTCAGGGTGCTGGGTGCTCAGTGCTCGGGGTGCTGGATGCTCAGTGCTCAGGGTGATCGGTGCTCAGTACTCAGGATGCTGGGTGCTCAGTACTCAGGGTGCTGGGTGCTCAGTGCTCGGGGTGCTGGATGCTAAGTGCTCGGGGCGCTGGGTGTTCAGGGCTCGGTGTGCTGGGAGCTCAGTACTCAGGGTGCTGGGTGCTCAGTGCTCGGTGTGCTGGGTGCTGAGTGCTCAGGGTGCTGGGTGCTCAGTACTCGGGGTGCTCGGTGCTCAGTACTCAGGGTGCTGGGTGCTCATTACACAGGGTGCTGGGTGCTCAGTGCTCGGGGTGCTCGCTGCTCAGTACTCTTGGTGCTGGGTGCTCAGTACTCAGGGTGCTGGGTGCTCAGTGCTCGGGGTGCTCGGTGCTCAGTGCTCAGGATGCTCGGTGCTCAGTACTTTTGGTGCTGGGTGCTCAGTACTCAGGGTGCTGGGTGCTCAGTGCTCGGGGTGCTCGGTGCTCAGTACTCAGGGTGCTGGGTGCTCAGTGCTCAGGGTGCTGGGTGCTCAGTACTCAGGTTGCTGGGTGCTCAGTGCTCAGGGTGCTGTGTGCTCAGTACTCATGGTGCTGGGTGCTCAGTACTCAGGGTGCTGGGTGCTCAGTGCTCAGGGTGCTGGGTGCTCAGTGCTCAGGGTGCTCGGTGCTCAGTACTCAGGGTGCTGGGTGCTCAGTGCTCGGGGTGCTGGGTGCTCAGTGCTCAGGGTGCTGGGTACTCAGTACTCGGGGTGCTCGGTGCTCAGTACTCAGGGTGCTGGGTGCTCAGTACTCAGGGTGCTCGGTGCTCAGAACTCAGGGTGCTGGGTGCTCAGTGCTCAGGTGCTGGGTGCTAAGTACTCAGGGTGCTGGGTGCTCAGTACTCGGGTGCTGGGTGCTCAGTGCTCAGGGTGCTGGGTGCTCAGTACTCAGGGTGCTGGGTGCTCAGCACTCAGGGTGCTCAGTACTCAGGGTGTTGGGTGCTCAGTGCTCGGGGTGCTGGGTGCTCAGTACTCAGGGTGCTCAGTACTCAGGGTGCTGGGTGCTCAGTGCTCGGGGTGCTGGATGCTCAGTGCTCAGGGTGATCGGTGCTCAGTACTCAGGATGCTGGGTGCTCAGTACTCAGGGTGCTGGGTGCTCAGTACTCAGGGTGCTGGGTGCTCAGTCCTCAGGGTGCTCAGTGCTCAGGGTGCTGGGTGCTCAGTGCTCGGGGTGCTCGGTGCTCAGTACTCAGGTTGCTGAGTGCTCAGTACTCAGGTTGCTGGGTGCTCAGTACTCAGGGTGCTGGGTGCTCAGTGCTCAGGGTGCTCAGTGCTCAGTACTCAGGGTGCTGGGTGCTCAGTACTCAGGGTGCTGGGTGCTCAGTGCTCGGGGTGCCGGGTGCTCAGTGCTCAGGGTGCTGGGTGCTCAGTACTCGGGGTGCTCGGTGCTCAGTTCTCAGGGTGCTGGGTGCTCAGTACTCAGGGTGCTGGGTGCTCAGTACTCAGGGTGCTCGGTGCTCAGAACTCAGGGTGCTGGGTGCTCAGTGCTCAGGTGCTGGGTGCTAAGTACTCAGGGTGCTGGGTGCTCAGTACTCAGGGTGCTGGCTGCTCAGTGCTCAGGGTGCTGGGTGCTCAGTACTCAGGGTGCTGGGTGCTCAGCACTCAGGGTGCTCAGTACTCAGGGTGCTGGGTGCTCAGTGCTCGGGGTGCTGGGTGCTCAGTACTCAGGGTGCTCAGTACTCAGGGTGCTGGGTGCTCAGTGCTCGGGGTGCTGGATGCTCAGTGCTCAGGGTGATCGGTGCTCAGTACTCAGGATGCTGGGTGCTCAGTACTCAGGGTGCTAGGTGCTCAGTACTCAGGGTGCTGGGTGCTCAGTCCTCAGGGTGCTCAGTGCTCAGGGTGCTGGGTGCTCAGTGCTCGGGGTGCTCGGTGCTCAGTACTCAGGTTGCTGAGTGCTCAGTACTCAGGTTGCTGGGTGCTCAGTACTCAGTGTGCTGGGTGCTCAGTGCTCAGGGTGCTCAGTGCTAAGTACTCAGGGTGCTGGGTGCTCAGTACTCAGGGTGCTGGGTGCTCAGTCCTCAGGGTACTCAGTGCTCAGGGTGCTGGGTGCTCAGTACTCAGGTTGCTGAGTGCTCAGTACTCAGGTTGCTGGGTGCTCAGTACTCAGGGTGCTGGGTGCTCAGTGCTCAGGGTGCTCAGTGCTCAGTACTCAGGGTGCTGGTTGTTCAGTACTCAGGGTGCTGGGTGCTCTGTGCTCGGGTTGGTGGGTGCTCATTACTCAGGGTGCTGGGTGCTCAGTGCTCGGGGTGCTCGGTGCTCAGTACTCAAGGTGCTGGGTTCTCAGTGCTCACGGTGCTGGGTGCTCAGTCCTCGGGGTGCTCCGTGCTCAGTGCTCAGGGTGCTGGGTGCTCAGTACTCAGGGTGCTCGGTGCTCAGTACTAAGGGTGCTCAGTGCTCAGTACTCAGGTTGCTCAGTGCTCAGTGCTCGGGGTGCTGGGTGCTCAGTACTCAGGGTGCTGGGTGCTCAGTACTCAGGGTGCTGGGTGCTCAGTGCTCAGTACTCAGCGTCCTGGGTGCTCAGTGCTTAGAGTGTTGGGAGCTCAGTACTCAGGGTGCTGGGTGCTCAGTGCTCGGGGTGCTGGGTGCTCAGTGCTCAGTGCTCAGGGTGCTGAGTGCTCAGTGCTCAGGTTGCTGGGTGTTCAGTACTCAGGGTGCTCGGTGCTCAGTGCTCTGGGTGCTGGGTGCTCAGTACTCAGGGTGCTGGGTGCTCAGTCCTCAGGGTGCTCAGTACTCAGGGTGCTCGGTGCTCAGTGCTCAGTACTCAGGGTGCTCAGTGCTCAGTACTCAGAGTGCTTTGTGCTCAGTGCTCAGGGTGTTCAGTGCTCAGTACTCAGCGTGCTTTGTGCTCAGTGCTCAGGGTGCTGGGTGCTCAGTGGTCAGGGTGCTGGGTGCATAGTGCTCGGGGTGCTGGGTGCATAGTGCTCGGGGTGCTGTGTGCTCAGTGCTCGGGGTGCTGGGTGCTCAGTGCTCGGGGTGCTGGGTGCTCAGTGCTCGGGGTGCTGGGTGCTCATTGCTCAGGGTGCTGGGTGCTCAGTGCTCGGGGTGCTCGGTGCTCAGTGCTCGGGGTGCTGGGTGCTCAGTACTCGGGGTGCTCGGTGCTCAGTACTCAGGGTGCTGGGTGTTCAGTGCTCAGGATGCTGGGTGCTCAGTGCTCGGGGTGCTGGGTGCTCGGTGCTCAGGTTGCTGGGTGCTCAGTACTCGGGGTGCTGGGTGCTCAGTACTCAGGGTGCTGGGTGCTCATTGCTCGGGGTGCTGGGTGCTCAGTGCTACCGGTGCTGGGTGCTCAGTGCTCGGGGTGCTGGGTGCTCAGTGCTCGGGGTGCTGGGTGCTCAGGGCTCGGGGTGCTGGGAGCTCAGTACTCAGGGTGCTGGGTGCTCAGTGCTCGGTGTGCTGGGTGCTGAGTGCTCAGGGTGCTGGGTGCTCAGTACTCGGGGTGCTGGGTGCTCAGTACTCGGGGTGCTCGGTGCTCAGTACTCAGGGTGCTGGGTGCTCAGTACTCAGGGTGCTGGGTGCTCAGTACTCAGGGTGCTCGGTGCTCAGAACTCAGGGTGCTGGTTGCTCAGTGCTCAGGTGCTGGGTGCTAAGTACTCAGGGTGCTGGGTGCTCAGTACTCAGGGTGCTGGGTGCTCAGTGCTCAGGGTGCTGGGTGCTCAGTACTCAGGGTGCTGGGTGCTCAGCACTCAGGGTGCTCAGTACTCAGGGTGCTGGGTGCTCAGTGCTCGGGGTGCTGGGTGCTCAGTACTCAGGGTGCTCAGTACTCAGGGTGCTGGGTGCTCAGTGCTCGGGGTGCTGGATGCTCAGTGCTCAGGGTGATCGGTGCTCAGTACTCAGGATGCTGGGTGCTCAGTACTCAGGGTGCTGGGTGCTCAGTACTCAGGGTGCTGGGTGCTCAGTCCTCAGTGTGCTCAGTGCTCAGGGTGCTGGGTGCTCAGTGCTCGGGGTGCTCGGTGCTCAGTACTCAGGTTGCTGAGTGCTCAGTACTCAGGTTGCTGGATGCTCAGTACTCAGGGTGCTGGGTGCTCAGTGCTCAGGGTGCTCAGTGCTCAGTACTCAGGGTGCTGGGTGATCAGTACTCAGGGTGCTGGGTGCTCAGTCCTCAGGGTGCTCAGTGCTCAGGGTGCTGGGTGCTCAGTACTCAGGTTGCTGAGTGCTCAGTACTCAGGTTGCTGGGTGCTCAGTACTCAGGGTGCTGGGTGCTCAGTGCTCAGGGTGCTCAGTGCTCAGTACTCAGGGTGCTGGGTGCTCAGTACTCAGGGTGCTGGGTGCTCTGTGCTCGGGTTGGTGGGTGCTCATTACTCAGGGTGCTGGGTGCTCAGTGCTCGGGGTGCTCGGTGCTCAGTACTCAAGGTGCTGGGTTCTCAGTGCTCACGGTGCTGGGTGCTCAGTCCTCGGGGTGCTCCGTGCTCAGTGCTCAGGGTGCTGGGTGCTCAGTACTCAGGGTGCTCGGTGCTCAGTACTAAGGGTGCTCAGTGCTCAGTACTCAGGTTGCTCAGTGCTCAGTGCTCGGGGTGCTGGGTGTTCAGTACTCAGGGTGCTGGGTGCTCAGTCCTCAGGGTGCTCAGTGCTCAGGGTGCTGGGTGCTCAGTGCTCGGGGTGCTCGGTGCTCAGTACTCAGGTTGCTGAGTGCTCAGTACTCAGGTTGCTGGGTGCTCAGTACTCAGGGTGCTGGGTGCTCAGTGCTCAGGGTGCTCAGTGCTCAGTACTCAGGGTGCTGGGTGCTCAGTACTCAGGGTGCTGGGTGCTCAGTGCTCGGGGTGCCGGGTGCTCAGTGCTCAGGGTGCTGGGTGCTCAGTACTCGGGGTGCTCGGTGCTCAGTTCTCAGGTTGCTGGGTGCTCAGTACTCAGGGTGCTGGGTGCTCAGTACTCAGGGTGCTCGGTGCTCAGAACTCAGGGTGCTGGGTGCTCAGTGCTCAGGTGCTGGGTGCTAAGTACTCAGGGTGCTGGGTGCTCAGTACTCAGGGTGCTGGGTGCTCAGTGCTCAGGGTGCTGGGTGCTCAGTACTCAGGGTGCTGGGTGCTCAGCACTCAGGGTGCTCAGTACTCAGGGTGCTGGGTGCTCAGTGCTCGGGGTGCTGGGTGCTCAGTACTCAGGGTGCTCAGTACTCAGGGTGCTGGGTGCTCAGTGCTCGGGGTGCTGGATGCTCAGTGCTCAGGGTGATCGGTGCTCAGTACTCAGGATGCTGGGTGCTCAGTACTCAGGGTGCTAGGTGCTCAGTACTCAGGGTGCTGGGTGCTCAGTCCTCAGGGTGCTCAGTGCTCAGGGTGCTGGGTGCTCAGTGCTCGGGGTGCTCGGTGCTCAGTACTCAGGTTGCTGAGTGCTCAGTACTCAGGTTGCTGGGTGCTCAGTACTCAGGGTGCTGGGTGCTCAGTGCTCAGGGTGCTCAGTGCTCAGTACTCAGGGTGCTGGGTGCTCAGTACTCAGGGTGCTGGGTGCTCAGTCCTCAGGGTACTCAGTGCTCAGGGTGCTGGGTGCTCAGTACTCAGGTTGCTGAGTGCTCAGTACTCAGGTTGCTGGGTGCTCAGTACTCAGGGTGCTGGGTGCTCAGTGCTCAGGGTGCTCAGTGCTCAGTACTCAGGGTGCTGGTTGTTCAGTACTCAGGGTGCTGGGTGCTCTGTGCTCGGGTTGGTGGGTGCTCATTACTCAGGGTGCTGGGTGCTCAGTGCTCGGGGTGCTCGGTGCTCAGTACCCAAGGTGCTGGGTTCTCAGTGCTCACGGTGCTGGGTGCTCAGTCCTCGGGGTGCTCCGTGCTCAGTGCTCAGGGTGCTGGGTGCTCAGTACTCAGGGTGCTCGGTGCTCAGTACTAAGGGTGCTCAGTGCTCAGTACTCAGGTTGCTCAGTGCTCAGTGCTCGGGGTGCTGGGTGCTCAGTACTCAGGGTGCTGGGTGCTCAGTACTCAGGGTGCTGGGTGCTCAGTGCTCAGTACTCAGCGTCCTGGGTGCTCAGTGCTTAGAGTGTTGGGAGCTCAGTACTCAGGGTGCTGGGTGCTCAGTGCTCGGGGTGCTGGGTGCTCAGTGCTCAGTGCTCAGGGTGCTGAGTGCTCAGTGCTCAGGTTGCTGGGTGTTCAGTACTCAGGGTGCTCGGTGCTCAGTGCTCTGGGTGCTGGGTGCTCAGTACTCAGGGTGCTGGGTGCTCAGTCCTCAGGGTGCTCAGTACTCAGGGTGCTCGGTGCTCAGTGCTCAGTACTCAGGGTGCTCAGTGCTCAGTACTCAGAGTGCTTTGTGCTCAGTGCTCAGGGTGTTCAGTGCTCAGTACTCAGCGTGCTTTGTGCTCAGTGCTCAGGGTGCTGGGTGCTCAGTGGTCAGGGTGCTGGGTGTGAGTACTCGGGGTGCTGGGTGCATAGTGCTCGGGGTGCTGGGTGCTCAGTGCTCGGGGTGCTGGGTGCTCAGTGCTCGGGGTGCTGGGTGCTCAGTGCTCGGGGTGCTGGGTGCTCATTGCTCAGGGTGCTGGGTGCTCAGTGCTCGGGGTGCTCGGTGCTCAGTGCTCGGGGTGCTGGGTGCTCAGTACTCGGGGTGCTCGGTGCTCAGTACTCAGGGTGCTGGGTGTTCAGTGCTCAGGATGCTGGGTGCTCAGTGCTCGGGGTGCTGGGTGCTCGGTGCTCAGGTTGCTGGGTGCTCAGTACTCGGGGTGCTGGGTGCTCAGTACTCAGGGTGCTGGGTGCTCATTGCTCGGGGTGCTGGGTGCTCAGTGCTACCGGTGCTGGGTGCTCAGTGCTCGGGGTGCTGGGTGCTCAGTGCTCGGGGCGCTGGGTGCTCAGGGCTCGGGGTGCTGGGAGCTCAGTACTCGGGGTGCTGGGTGCTCAGTACTCGGGGTGCTCGGTGCTCAGTACTCAGGGTGCTGGGTGCTCAGTACTCAGGGTGCTGGGTGCTCAGTACTCAGGGTGCTCGGTGCTCAGAACTCAGGGTGCTGGGTGCTCAGTGCTCAGGTGCTGGGTGCTAAGTACTCAGGTTGCTGGGTGCTCAGTACTCAGGGTGCTGGGTGCTCAGTGCTCAGGGTGCTGGGTGCTCAGTACTCAGGGTGCTGGGTGCTCAGCACTCAGGGTGCTCAGTACTCAGGGTGCTGGGTGCTCAGTGCTCGGGGTGCTGGGTGCTCAGTACTCAGGGTGCTCAGTACTCAGGGTGCTGGGTGCTCAGTGCTCGGGGTGCTGGATGCTCAGTGCTCAGGGTGATCGGTGCTCAGTACTCAGGATGCTGGGTGCTCAGTACTCAGGGTGCTGGGTGCTCAGTACTCAGGGTGCTGGGTGCTCAGTCCTCAGGGTGCTCAGTGCTCAGGGTGCTGGGTGCTCAGTGCTCGGGGTGCTCGGTGCTCAGTACTCAGGTTGCTGAGTGCTCAGTACTCAGGTTGCTGGGTGCTCAGTACTCAGGGTGCTGGGTGCTCAGTGCTCAGGGTGCTCAGTGCTCAGTACTCAGGGTGCTGGGTGCTCAGTACTCAGGGTGCTGGGTGCTCAGTCCTCAGGGTGCTCAGTGCTCAGGGTGCTGGGTGCTCAGTACTCAGGTTGCTGAGTGCTCAGTACTCAGGTTGCTGGGTGCTCAGTACTCAGGGTGCTGGGTGCTCAGTGCTCAGGGTGCTCAGTGCTCAGTACTCAGGGTGCTGGGTGCTCAGTACTCAGGGTGCTGGGTGCTCTGTGCTCGGGTTGGTGGGTGCTCATTACTCAGGGTGCTGGGTGCTCAGTGCTCGGGGTGCTCGGTGCTCAGTACTCAAGGTGCTGGGTTCTCAGTGCTCACGGTGCTGGGTGCTCAGTCCTCGGGGTGCTCCGTGCTCAGTGCTCAGGGTGCTGGGTGCTCAGTACTCAGGGTGCTCGGTGCTCAGTACTAAGGGTGCTCAGTGCTCAGTACTCAGGTTGCTCAGTGCTCAGTGCTCGGGGTGCTGGGTGTTCAGTACTCAGGGTGCTGGGTGCTCAGTACTCAGGGTGCTGGGTGCTCAGTGCTCAGTACTCAGCGTCCTGGGTGCTCAGTGCTTAGAGTGTTGGGAGCTCAGTACTCAGGGTGCTGGGTGCTCAGTGCTCAGTGCTCAGGGTGCTCAGTGCTCAGGGTGCTCAGTGTTCACGGTGCTGGGTGCTCAGGGTGCTGGGTGCTCAGTGCTCGGGGTGCTGGGTGCTCAGTGCTCAGTGCTCAGGGTGCTGAGTGCTCAGTGCTCAGGGTGCTGGGTGTTCAGTACTCAGGGTGCTCGGTGCTCAGTGCTCTGGTTGCTGGGTGCTCAGTACTCAGGGTGCTGGGTGCTCAGTCCTCAGGGTGCTCAGTACTCAGGGTGCTCGGTGCTCAGTGCTCAGTACTCAGGGTGCTCAGTGCTCAGTACTCAGAGTGCTTTGTGCTCAGTGCTCAGGGTGTTCAGTGCTCAGTACTCAGCGTGCTTTGTGCTCAGTGCTCAGGGTGCTGGGTGCTCAGTGCTCAGGGTGCTGGGTGCTGAGTACTCGGGGAGCTGGGTGCATAGTGCTCGGGGTGCTGGGTGCTCAGTGCTCGGGGTGCTGGGTGCTCAGTGCTCGGGGTGCTGGGTGCTCAGTGCTCGGGGTGCTGGGTGCTCATTGCTCAGGGTGCTGGGTGCTCAGTGCTCGGGGTGCTCGGTGCTCAGTGCTCGGGGTGCTGGGTGCTCAGTACTCGGGGTGCTCGGTGCTCAGTACTCAGGGTGCTGGGTGTTCAGTGCTCAGGATGCTGGGTGCTCAGTGCTCGGGGTGCTGGGTGCTCGGTGCTCAGGTTGCTGGGTGCTCAGTACTCGGGGTGCTGGGTGCTCAGTACTCAGGGTGCTGGGTGCTCATTGCTCGGGGTGCTGGGTGCTCAGTGCTACCGGTGCTGGGTGCTCAGTGCTCGGGGTGCTTCGTGCTCAGTGCTCGGGGCGCTGGGTGCTCAGGGCTCGGGGTGCTGGGAGCTCAGTACTCAGGGTGCTGGGTGCTCAGTGCTCGGTGTGCTGGGTGCTGAGTGCTCAGGGTGCTGGGTGCTCAGTACTCGGGGTGCTCGGTGCTCAGTACTCAGGGTGCTGGGTGCTCATTACACAGGGTTCTGGGTGCTCAGTGCTCGGGGTGCTCGCTGCTCAGTACTCTTGGTGCTGGGTGCTCAGTACTCAGGGTGCTGGGTGCTCAGTGCTCGGGGTGCTCGGTGCTCAGTGCTCAGGATGCTCGGTGCTCAGTACTTTTGGTGCTGGGTGCTCAGTACTCAGGGTGCTGGGTGCTCAGTGCTCGGGGTGCTCGGTGCTCAGTACTCAGGGTGCTGGGTGCTCAGCGCTCAGGGTGCTGGGTGCTCAGTACTCAGGTTGCTGGGTGCTCAGTGCTCAGGGTGCTGTGTGCTCAGTACTCATGGTGCTGGGTGCTCAGTACTCAGGGTGCTGGGTGCTCAGTGCTCAGGGTGCTGGGTGCTCAGTGCTCAGGGTGCTCGGTGCTCAGTACTCAGGGTGCTGGGTGCTCAGTGCTCAGGGTGCTGGGTACTCAGTACTCGGGGTGCTCGGTGCTCAGTACACAGGGTGCTGGGTGCTCAGTACTCAGGGTGCTGGGTGCTCAGTACTCAGGGTGCTCGGTGCTCAGAACTCAGGGTGCTGGGTGCTCAGTGCTCAGGTGCTGGGTGCTAAGTACTCAGGGTGCTGTGTGCTCAGTACTCAGGGTGCTGGGTGCTCAGTGCTCAGGGTGCTGGGTGCTCAGTACTCAGGGTGCTGGGTGCTCAGCACTCAGGGTGCTCAGTACTCAGGGTGTTGGGTGCTCAGTGCTCGGGGTGGTGGGTGCTCAGTACTCAGGGTGCTCAGTACTCAGGGTGCTGGGTGCTCAGTGCTCGGGGTGCTGGATGCTCAGTGCTCAGGGTGATCGGTGCTCAGTACTCAGGATGCTGGGTGCTCAGTACTCAGGGTGCTGGGTGCTCAGTACTCAGGGTGCTGGGTGCTCAGTCCTCAGGGTGCTCAGTGCTCAGGGTGCTGGGTGCTCAGTGCTCGGGGTGCTCGGTGCTCAGTACTCAGGTTGCTGAGTGCTCAGTACTCAGGTTGCTGGGTGCTCAGTACTCAGGGTGCTGGGTGCTCAGTGCTCAGGGTGCTCAGTGCTCAGTACTCAGGGTGCTGGGTGCTCAGTACTCAGGGTGCTGGGTGCTCAGTGCTCGGGGTGCCGGGTGCTCAGTGCTCAGGGTGCTGGGTGCTCAGTACTCGGGGTGCTCGGTGCTCAGTACTCAGGGTGATGGGTGCTCAGTACTCAGGGTGCTGGGTGCTCAGTACTCAGGGTGCTCGGTGCTCAGAACTCAGGGTGCTGGGTGCTCAGTGCTCAGGTGCTGGGTGCTAAGTACTCAGGGTGCTGGGTGCTCAGTACTCAGGGTGCTGGGTGCTCAGTGCTCAGGGTGCTGGGTGCTCAGTACTCAGGGTGCTGGGTGCTCAGCACTCAGGGTGCTCAGTGCTCAGGGTGCTGGGTGCTCAGTGCTCGGGGTGCTGGGTGCTCAGTACTCAGGGTGCTCAGTACTCAGGGTGCTGGGTGCTCAGTGCTCGGGGTGCTGGATGCTCAGTGCTCAGGGTGATCGGTGCTCAGTACTCAGGATGCTGGGTGCTCAGTACTCAGGGTGCTGGGTGCTCAGTACTCAGGGTGCTGGGTGCTCAGTCCTCAGGGTGCTCAGTGCTCAGTGTGCTGGGTGCTCAGTGCTCGGGGTGCTCGGTGCTCAGTACTCAGGTTGCTGAGTGCTCAGTACTCAGGTTGCTGGGTGCTCAGTACTCAGGGTGCTGGGTGCTCAGTGCTCAGGGTGCTCAGTGCTCAGTACTCAGGGTGCTGGGTGC
The DNA here is from genome assembly GCF_018167655.1 of Microtus oregoni. Lineage (NCBI taxonomy): Eukaryota > Metazoa > Chordata > Mammalia > Rodentia > Cricetidae > Microtus > Microtus oregoni. Next base: position 16,567 of record NW_024543688.1, read on the forward strand.
TCAGTACTCAGGGTGCTGGGTGCTCTGTGCTCGGGTTGGTGGGTGCTCATTACTCAGGGTGCTGGGTGCTCAGTGCTCGGGGTGCTCGGTGCTCAGTACTCAAGGTGCTTTGTTCTCAGTGCTCACGGTGCTGGGTGCTCAGTCCTCGGGGTGCTCCGTGCTCAGTGCTCAGGGTGCTGGGTGCTCAGTACTCAGGTTGCTCGGTGCTCAGTACTAAGGGTGCTCAGTGCTCAGTACTCAGGTTACTCAGTGCTCAGTGCTCGGGGTGCTGGGTGCTCAGTACTCAGGGTGCTGGGTGCTCAGTACTCAGGGTGCTGGGTGCTCAGTGCTTAGAGTGTTGGGAGCTCAGTACTCAGGGTGCTGGGTGCTCAGTGCTCAGGGTGCTCAGTGCTCAGGGTGCTCAGTGTTCACGGTGCTGGGTGCTCAGGGTGCTGGGTGCTCAGTGCTCGGGGTGCTGGGTGCTCAGTGCTCAGTGCTCAGGGTGCTGAGTGCTCAGTGCTCAGTGTTCAGGGTGCTGGGTGTTCAGTACTCAGGGTGCTCGGTGCTCAGTGCTCTGGGTGCTGGGTGCTCAGTACTCAGGGTGCTGGGTGCTCAGTCCTCAGGGTGCTCAGTACTCAGGGTGCTCGGTGCTCAGTGCTCAGTACTCAGGGTGCTCAGTGCTCAGTACTCAGAGTGCTTTGTGCTCAGTGCTCAGGGTGTTCAGTGCTCAGTACTCAGCGTGCTTTGTGCTCAGTGCTCAGGGTGCTGGGTGCTCAGTGCTCAGGGTGCTGGGTGCTGAGTACTCGGGGTGCTGGGTGCATAGTGCTCGGGGTGCTGGGTGCTCAGTGCTCGGGGTGCTGGGTGCTCAGTGCTCGGGGTGCTGGGTGCTCATTGCTCAGGGTGCTGGGTGCTCAGTGCTCGGGGTGCTCGGTGCTCAGTACTCAGGGTGCTGGGTGCTCAGTACTCAGGGTGCTGGGTGCTATGTGCTCGGGTTGGTGGGTGCTCATTACTCAGGGTGCTGGGTGCTCAGTGCTCGGGGTGCTCGGTGCTCAGTACTCAAGGTGCTGGGTTCTCAGTGCTCACGGTGCTGGGTGCTCAGTCCTCGGGGTGCTCCGTGCTCAGTGCTCAGGGTGCTGGGTGCTCAGTACTCAGGGTGCTCGGTGCTCAGTACTAAGGGTGCTCAGTGCTCAGTACTCAGGTTGCTCAGTGCTCAGTGCTCGGGGTGCTGGGTGTTCAGTACTCAGGGTGCTGGGTGCTCAGTACTCAGGGTGCTGGGTGCTCAGTGCTCAGTACTCAGCGTCCTGGGTGCTCAGTGCTTAGAGTGTTGGGAGCTCAGTACTCAGGGTGCTGGGTGCTCAGTGCTCAGTGCTCAGGGTGCTCAGTGCTCAGGGTGCTCAGTGTTCACGGTGCTGGGTGCTCAGGGTGCTGGGTGCTCAGTGCTCGGGGTGCTGGGTGCTCAGTGCTCAGTGCTCAGGGTGCTGAGTGCTCAGTGCTCAGGGTGCTGGGTGTTCAGTACTCAGGGTGCTCGGTGCTCAGTGCTCTGGTTGCTGGGTGCTCAGTACTCAGGGTGCTGGGTGCTCAGTCCTCAGGGTGCTCAGTACTCAGGGTGCTCGGTGCTCAGTGCTCAGTACTCAGGGTGCTCAGTGCTCAGTACTCAGAGTGCTTTGTGCTCAGTGCTCAGGGTGTTCAGTGCTCAGTACTCAGCGTGCTTTGTGCTCAGTGCTCAGGGTGCTGGGTGCTCAGTGCTCAGGGTGCTGGGTGCTGAGTACTCGGGGAGCTGGGTGCATAGTGCTCGGGGTGCTGGGTGCTCAGTGCTCGGGGTGCTGGGTGCTCAGTGCTCGGGGTGCTGGGTGCTCAGTGCTCGGGGTGCTGGGTGCTCATTGCTCAGGGTGCTGGGTGCTCAGTGCTCGGGGTGCTCGGTGCTCAGTGCTCGGGGTGCTGGGTGCTCAGTACTCGGGGTGCTCGGTGCTCAGTACTCAGGGTGCTGGGTGTTCAGTGCTCAGGATGCTGGGTGCTCAGTGCTCGGGGTGCTGGGTGCTCGGTGCTCAGGTTGCTGGGTGCTCAGTACTCGGGGTGCTGGGTGCTCAGTACTCAGGGTGCTGGGTGCTCATTGCTCGGGGTGCTGGGTGCTCAGTGCTACCGGTGCTGGGTGCTCAGTGCTCGGGGTGCTTCGTGCTCAGTGCTCGGGGCGCTGGGTGCTCAGGGCTCGGGGTGCTGGGAGCTCAGTACTCAGGGTGCTGGGTGCTCAGTGCTCGGTGTGCTGGGTGCTGAGTGCTCAGGGTGCTGGGTGCTCAGTACTCGGGGTGCTCGGTGCTCAGTACTCAGGGTGCTGGGTGCTCATTACACAGGGTTCTGGGTGCTCAGTGCTCGGGGTGCTCGCTGCTCAGTACTCTTGGTGCTGGGTGCTCAGTACTCAGGGTGCTGGGTGCTCAGTGCTCGGGGTGCTCGGTGCTCAGTGCTCAGGATGCTCGGTGCTCAGTACTTTTGGTGCTGGGTGCTCAGTACTCAGGGTGCTGGGTGCTCAGCGCTCAGGGTGCTGGGTGCTCAGTACTCAGGTTGCTGGGTGCTCAGTGCTCAGGGTGCTGTGTGCTCAGTACTCATGGTGCTGGGTGCTCAGTACTCAGGGTGCTGGGTGCTCAGTGCTCAGGGTGCTGGGTGCTCAGTGCTCAGGGTGCTCGGTGCTCAGTACTCAGGGTGCTGGGTGCTCAGTGCTCAGGGTGCTGGGTACTCAGTACTCGGGGTGCTCGGTGCTCAGTACACAGGGTGCTGGGTGCTCAGTACTCAGGGTGCTGGGTGCTCAGTACTCAGGGTGCTCGGTGCTCAGAACTCAGGGTGCTGGGTGCTCAGTGCTCAGGTGCTGGGTGCTAAGTACTCAGGGTGCTGTGTGCTCAGTACTCAGGGTGCTGGGTGCTCAGTGCTCAGGGTGCTGGGTGCTCAGTACTCAGGGTGCTGGGTGCTCAGCACTCAGGGTGCTCAGTACTCAGGGTGTTGGGTGCTCAGTGCTCGGGGTGCTGGGTGCTCAGTACTCAGGGTGCTCAGTACTCAGGGTGCTGGGTGCTCAGTGCTCGGGGTGCTGGATGCTCAGTGCTCAGGGTGATCGGTGCTCAGTACTCAGGATGCTGGGTGCTCAGTACTCAGGGTGCTGGGTGCTCAGTACTCAGGGTGCTGGGTGCTCAGTCCTCAGGGTGCTCAGTGCTCAGGGTGCTGGGTGCTCAGTGCTCGGGGTGCTCGGTGCTCAGTACTCAGGTTGCTGAGTGCTCAGTACTCAGGTTGCTGGGTGCTCAGTACTCAGGGTGCTGGGTGCTCAGTGCTCAGGGTGCTCAGTGCTCAGTACTCAGGGTGCTGGGTGCTCAGTACTCAGGGTGCTGGGTGCTCAGTGCTCGGGGTGCCGGGTGCTCAGTGCTCAGGGTGCTGGGTGCTCAGTACTCGGGGTGCTCGGTGCTCAGTACTCAGGGTGATGGGTGCTCAGTACTCAGGGTGCTGGGTGCTCAGTACTCAGGGTGCTCGGTGCTCAGAACTCAGGGTGCTGGGTGCTCAGTGCTCAGGTGCTGGGTGCTAAGTACTCAGGGTGCTGGGTGCTCAGTACTCAGGGTGCTGGGTGCTCAGTGCTCAGGGTGCTGGGTGCTCAGTACTCAGGGTGCTGGGTGCTCAGCACTCAGGGTGCTCAGTGCTCAGGGTGCTGGGTGCTCAGTGCTCGGGGTGCTGTGTGCTCAGTACTCAGGGTGCTCAGTACTCAGGGTGCTGGGTGCTCAGTGCTCGGGGTGCTGGATGCTCAGTGCTCAGGGTGATCGGTGCTCAGTACTCAGGATGCTGGGTGCTCAGTACTCAGGGTGCTGGGTGCTCAGTACTCAGGGTGCTGGGTGCTCAGTCCTCAGGGTGCTCAGTGCTCAGTGTGCTGGGTGCTCAGTGCTCGGGGTGCTCGGTGCTCAGTACTCAGGTTGCTGAGTGCTCAGTACTCAGGTTGCTGGGTGCTCAGTACTCAGGGTGCTGGATGCTCAGTGCTCAGGGTGCTCAGTGCTCAGTACTCAGGGTGCTGGGTGCTCAGTACTCAGGGTGCTGGGTGCTCTGTGCTCGGGTTGGTGGGTGCTCATTACTCAGGGTGCTGGGTGCTCAGTGCTCGGGGTGCTCGGTGCTCAGTACTCAAGGTGCTTTGTTCTCAGTGCTCACGGTGCTGGGTGCTCAGTCCTCGGGGTGCTCCGTGCTCAGTGCTCAGGGTGCTGGGTGCTCAGTACTCAGGTTGCTCGGTGCTCAGTACTAAGGGTGCTCAGTGCTCAGTACTCAGGTTACTCAGTGCTCAGTGCTCGGGGTGCTGGGTGCTCAGTACTCAGGGTGCTGGGTGCTCAGTACTCAGGGTGCTGGGTGCTCAGTGCTTAGAGTGTTGGGAGCTCAGTACTCAGGGTGCTGGGTGCTCAGTGCTCAGGGTGCTCAGTGCTCAGGGTGCTCAGTGTTCACGGTGCTGGGTGCTCAGGGTGCTGGGTGCTCAGTGCTCGGGGTGCTGGGTGCTTAGTGCTCAGTGCTCAGGGTGCTGAGTGCTCAGTGCTCAGTGTTCAGGGTGCTGGGTGTTCAGTACTCAGGGTGCTCGGTGCTCAGTGCTCTGGGTGCTGGGTGCTCAGTACTCAGGGTGCTGGGTGCTCAGTCCTCAGGGTGCTCAGTACTCAGGGTGCTCGGTGCTCAGTGCTCAGTACTCAGGGTGCTCAGTGCTCAGTACTCAGAGTGCTTTGTGCTCAGTGCTCAGGGTGTTCAGTGCTCAGTACTCAGCGTGCTTTGTGCTCAGTGCTCAGGGTGCTGGGTGCTCAGTGCTCAGGGTGCTGGGTGCTGAGTACTCGGGGTGCTGGGTGCATAGTGCTCGGGGTGCTGGGTGCTCAGTGCTCGGGGTGCTGGGTGCTCAGTGCTCGGGGTGCTGGGTGCTCATTGCTCAGGGTGCTGGGTGCTCAGTGCTCGGGGTGCTCGGTGCTCAGTGCTCAGGGTGCTGGGTGCTCAGTACTCTGGGTGCTCGGTGCTCAGTACTCAGGATGCTGGGTGTTCAGTGCTCAGGGTGCTGGGTGCTCAGTGCTCGGGGTGCTGGGTGCTCGGTGCTCAGGTTGCTGGGTGCTCAGTACTCGGGGTGCTGGGTGCTCAGTACTCAGGGTGCTGGGTGCTCATTGCTCGGGGTGCTGGGTGCTCAGTGCTACGGGTGCTGGGTGCTCAGTGCTCGGGGTGCTGGGTGCTCAGTGCTCGGGGCGCTGGGTGCTCAGGGCTCGGGGTGCTGGGAGCTCAGTACTCAGGGTGCTGGGTGCTCAGTGCTCGGTGTGCTGGGTGCTGAGTGCTCAGGGTGCTGGGTGCTCAGTACTCGGGGTGCTCGGTGCTCAGTACTCAGGGTGCTGGGTGCTCATTACACAGGGTGCTGGGTGCTCAGTGCTCGGGGTGCTCGCTGCTCAGTACTCTTGGTGCTGGGTGCTCAGTACTCAGGGTGCTGGGTGCTCAGTGCTCGGGGTGCTCGGTGCACAGTGCTCAGGATGCTCGGTGCTCAGTACTTTTGGTGCTGGGTGCTCAGTACTCAGGGTGCTGGGTGCTCAGTGCTCGGGGTGCTCGGTGCTCAGTACTCAGGGTGCTGGGTGCTCAGTGCTCAGGGTGCTGGGTGCTCAGTACTCAGGTTGCTGGATGCTCAGTGCTCAGTGTGCTGTGTGCTCAGTACTCATGGTGCTGGGTGCTCAGTACTCAGGGTGCTGGGTGCTCAGTGCTCAGGGTGCTGGGTGCTCAGTGCTCGGGGTGCTCGGTGCTCAGTACTCAGGGTGCTGGGTGCTCAGTGCTCGGGGTGCTGGGTGCTCAGTGCTCAGGGTGCTGGATACTCAGTACTCGGGGTGCTCGGTGCTCAGTACTCAGGGTGCTGGGTGCTCAGTACTCAGGGTGCTGGGTGCTCAGTACTCAGGGTGCTCGGTGCTCAGAACTCAGGGTGCTGGGTGCTCAGTGCTCAGGTGCTGGGTGCTAAGTACTCAGGGTGCTGGGTGCTCAGTACTCGGGTGCTGGGTGCTCAGTGCTCAGGGTGCTGGGTGCTCAGTACTCAGGGTGCTGGGTGCTCAGCACTCAGGGTGCTCAGTACTCAGGGTGTTGGGTGCTCAGTGCTCGGGGTGCTGGGTGCTCAGTACTCAGGGTGCTCAGTACTCAGGGTGCTGGGTGCTCAGTGCTCGGGGTGCTGGATGCTCAGTGCTCAGGGTGATCGGTGCTCAGTACTCATAATGCTGGGTGCTCAGTACTCAGGGTGCTGGGTGCTCAGTACTCAGGGTGCTGGGTGCTCAGTCCTCAGGGTGCTAAGTGCTCAGGGTGCTGGGTGCTCAGTGTTCGGGGTGCTCGGTGCTCAGTACTCAGGTTGCTGAGTGCGCAGTACTCAGGTTGCTGGGTGCTCAGTACTCAGGGTGCTGGGTGCTCAGTGCTCAGGGTGCTCAGTGCTCAGTACTCAGGGTGCTGGGTGCTCAGTACTCAGGGTGCTGGGTGCTCAGTGCTCGGGGTGCCGGGTGCTCAGTGCTCAGGGTGCTGGGTGCTCAGTACTCGGGGTGCTCGGTGCTCAGTACTCAGGGTGCTGGGTGCTCAGTACTCAGGGTGCTGGGTGCTCAGTACTCAGGGTGCTCGGTGCTCAGAACTCAGGGTGCTGGGTGCTCAGTGCTCAGGTGCTGGGTGCTAAGTACTCAGGGTGCTGGGTGCTCAGTACTCAGGGTGCTGGGTGCTCAGTGCTCAGGGTGCTGGGTGCTCAGTACTCAGGGTGCTGGGTGCTCAGCACTCAGGGTGCTCAGTACTCAGGGTGCTGGGTGCTCAGTGCTCGGGGTGCTGGGTGCTCAGTACTCAGGGTGCTCAGTACTCAGGGTGCTGGGTGCTCAGTGCTCGGGGTGCTGGATGCTCAGTGCTCAGGGTGATCGGTGCTCAGTACTCAGGATGCTGGGTGCTCAGTAATCAGGGTGCTGGGTGCTCAGTACTCAGGGTGCTGGGTGCTCAGTCCTCAGGGTGCTCAGTGCTCAGGGTGCTGGGTGCTCAGTGCTCGGGGTGCTCGGTGCTCAGTACTCAGGTTGCTGAGTGCTCAGTACTCAGGTTGCTGGGTGCTCAGTACTCAGGGTGCTGGGTGCTCAGTGCTCAGGGTGCTCAGTGCTCAGTACTCAGGGTGCTGGGTGCTCAGTACTCAGGGTGCTGGGTGCTCAGTCCTCAGGGTGCTCAGTGCTCAGGGTGCTGGGTGCTCAGTACTCAGGTTGCTGAGTGCTCAGTACTCAGGTTGCTGGGTGCTCAGTACTCAGGGTGCTGGGTGCTCAGTGCTCAGGGTGCTCAGTGCTCAGTACTCAGGGTGCTGGGTGCTCAGTACTCAGGGTGCTGGGTGCTCTGTGCTCGGGTTGGTGGGTGCTCATTACTCAGGGTGCTGGGTGCTCAGTGCTCGGGGTGCTCGGTGCTCAGTACTCAAGGTGCTGGGTTCTCAGTGCTCACGGTGCTGGGTGCTCAGTCCTCGGGGTGCTCCGTGCTCAGTGCTCAGGGTGCTGGGTGCTCAGTACTCAGGGTGCTCGGTGCTCAGTACTAAGGGTGCTCAGTGCTCAGTACTCAGGTTGCTCAGTGCTCAGTGCTCGGGGTGCTGGGTGCTCAGTACTCAGGGTGCTGGGTGCTCAGTACTCAGGGTGCTGGGTGCTCAGTGCTCAGTACTCAGCGTGCTGGGTGCTCAGTGCTTAGAGTGTTGGGAGCTCAGTACTCAGGGTGCTGGGTGCTCAGTGCTCAGTGCTCAGGGTGCTCAGTGCTCAGGGTGCTCAGTGTTCACGGTGCTGGGTGCTCAGGGTGCTGGGTGCTCAGTGCTCGGGGTGCTGGGTGCTCAGTGCTCAGTGCTCAGGGTGCTGAGTGCTCAGTGCTCAGTGCTCAGGGTGCTGGGTGTTCAGTACTCAGGGTGCTCGGTGCTCAGTGCTCTGGGTGCTGGGTGCTCAGTACTCAGGGTGCTGGGTGCTCAGTCCTCAGGGTGCTCAGTACTTAGGGTGCTCGGTGCTCAGTGCTCAGTACTCAGGGTGCTCAGTGCTCAGTACTCAGAGTGCTTTGTGCGCAGTGCTCAGGGTGTTCAGTGCTCAGTACTCAGCGTGCTTTGTGCTCAGTGCTCAGGGTGCTGGGTGCTCAGTGCTCAGGGTGCTGGGTGCTGAGTACTCGGGGTGCTGGGTGCATAGTGCTCGGGGTGCTGGGTGCTCAGTGTTCGGGGTGCTGGGTGCTCAGTGCTCGGGGTGCTGGGTGCTCAGTGCTCGGGGTGCTGGGTGCTCATTGCTCAGGGTGCTGGGTGCTCAGTGCTCGGGGTGCTGGGTGCTCAGTACTCGGGGTGCTCGGTGCTCAGTACTCAGGGTGCTGGGTGTTCAGTGCTCAGGGTGCTGGGTGCTCAGTGCTCGGGGTGCTGGGTGCTCGGTGATCAGGTTGCTGGGTGCTCAGTACTCGGGGTGCTGGGTGCTCAGTACTCAGGGTGCTGGGTGCTCATTGCTCGGGGTGCTGGGTGCTCAGTGCTACGGGTGCTGGGTGCTCAGTGCTCGGGGTGCTGGGTGCTCAGTGCTCGGGGCGCTGGGTGCTCAGGGCTCGGGGTGCTGGGAGCTCTGTACTCAGTGTGCTGGGTGCTCAGTGCTCGGTGTGCTGGGTGCTGAGTGCTCAGGGTGCTGGGTGCTCAGTACTCGGGGTGCTCTGTGCTCAGTACTCAGGGTGCTGGGTGCTCATTACACAGGGTGCTGGATGCTCAGTGCTCGGGGTGCTCGCTGCTCAGTACTCTTGGTGCTGGGTGCTCAGTACTCAGGGTGCTGGGTGCTCAGTGCTCGGGGTGCTCGGTGCTCAGTGCTCAGGATGCTCGGTGCTCAGTACTTTTGGTGCTGGGTGCTCAGTACTCAGGGTGCTGGGTGCTCAGTGCTCAGGGTGCTCGGTGCTCAGTACTCAGGGTGCTGGGTGCTCAGTGCTCAGGGTGCTGGGTGCTCAGTACTCAGGTTGCTGGGTGCTCAGTGCTCAGGGTGCTGTGTGCTCAGTACTCATGGTGCTGGGTGCTCAGTACTCAGGGTGCTGGGTGCTCAGTGCTCAGGGTGCTGGGTGCTCAGTGCTCGGGGTGCTCGATGCTCAGTACTCAGGGTGCTGGGTGCTCAGTGCTCGGGGTGCTGGGTGCTCAGTGCTCAGGGTGCTGGGTGCTCAGTACTCGGGGTGCTCGGTGCTCAGTACTCAGGGTGCTGCGTGCTCAGTACTCAGGGTGATGGGTGCTCAGTACTCAGGGTGCTCGGTGCTCAGAACTCAGGGTGCTGGGTGCTCAGTGCTCAGGTGCTGGGTGCTAAGTACTCAGGGTGCTGGGTGCTCAGTACTCAGGGTGCTGGGTGCTCAGTGCTCAGGGTGCTGGGTGCTCAGTACTCAGGGTGCTGGGTGCTCAGCACTCAGGGTGCTCAGTACTCAGTGTGCTGGGTGCTCAGTGCTCGGGGTGCTGGATGCTCAGTGCTCAGGGTGATCGGTGCTCAGTACTCAGGATGCTGGGTGCTCAGTACTCAGGGTGCTGGGTGCTCAGTACTCAGGGTGCTGGGTGCTCAGTCCTCAGGGTGCTCAGTGCTCAGGGTGCTGGGTGCTCAGTGCTCGGGGTGCTCGGTGCTCAGTACTCAGGTTGCTGAGTGCTCAGTACTCAGGTTGCTGGGTGCTCAGTACTCAGGGTGCTGGGTGCTCAGTGCTCAGGGTGCTCAGTGCTCAGTACTCAGGGTGCTGGGTGCTCAGTACTCAGGGTGCTGGGTGCTCAGTGCTCGGGTTGGTGGGTGCTCATTACTCAGGGTGCTGGGTGCTCAGTGCTCGGGGTGCTCGGTGCTCAGTACTCAAGGTGCCTGGTGCTCAGTGCTCACGGTGCTGGGTGCTCAGTCCTCGGGGTGCTCCGTGCTCAGTGCTCAGGGTGCTGTTTGCTCAGTACTCAGGGTGCTCGGTGCTCAGTACTAAGTGTGCTCAGTGCTCAGTACTCAGGTTGCTCAGTGCTCAGTGCTCGGGGTGCTGGGTGCTCAGTACTCAGGGTGCTGGGTGCTCAGTACTCAGGGTGCTGGGTGCTCAGTGCTCAGTACTCAGCGTGCTGGGTGCTCAGTGCTTAGAGTGTTGGGTGCTCAGTACTCAGGGTGCTGGGTGCTCAGTGCTCAGTGCTCAGGGTGCTGGGTGCTCAGTGCTCGGGGTGCTGGGTGCTCAGTGCTCAGTGCTCAGGGTGCTGGGTGCTCAGTGCTCAGTGCTCAGGGTGCTGGGTGTTCAGTACTCAGGGTGCTCGGTGCTCAGTGCTCTGGGTGCTGGGTGCTCAGTACTCAGGGTGCTGGGTGCTCAGTCCTCAGGGTGCTCAGTACTCAGGGTGCTCGGTGCTCAGTGCTCAGTACTCAGGGTGCTCAGTGCTCAGTACTCAGAGTGCTTTGTGCTCAGTGCTCAGGGTGTTCAGTGCTCAGTACTCAGCGTGCTTTGTGCTCTGTGCTCAGGGTGCTGGGTGCTCAGTGCTCAGGGTGCTGGGTGCTGAGTACTCGGGGTGCTGGGTGCATAGTGCTCGGGGTGCTGGGTGCTCAGTGCTCGGGGTGCTGGGTGCTCAGTGCTCGGGGTGCTGGGTGCTCAGTGCTCGGGGTGCTGGGTGCTCATTGCTCAGGGTGCTATGTGCTCAGTGCTCGGGGTGCTCGGTGCTCAGTGCTCGGGGTGCTGGGTGCTCAGTACTCGGGGTGCTCGGTGCTCAGTACTCAGGGTGCTGGGTGTTCAGTGCTCAGGGTGCTGGGTGCTCAGTGCTCGGGGTGCTGGGTGCTCGGTGCTCAGGTTGCTGGGTGCTCAGTACTCGGGGTGCTGGGTGCTCAGTACTCAGGGTGCTGGGTGCTCATTGCTCGGGGTGCTGGGTGCTCAGTGCTACGGGTGCTGGGTGCTCAGTGCTCGGGGTGCTGGGTGCTCAGTGCTCGGGGCGCTGGGTGCTCAGTGCTCGGGGTTCTCGGTGCTCAGTACTCAGGGTGCTGGGTGCTCAGTGCTCAGGGTGCTCGGTGCTCAGTACTCAGGGTGCTGGGTGCTCAGTGCTCGGTGTGCTCGGTGCTCAGTACGTTGGGTGCTCAGTACTCAGGGTGCTTTGTGCTCAGTGTTCAGGGTGATCGGTGCTCAGTACTCAGGGTGCTCAGTACTCAGGGTGCTGGGTGCTCAGGGCTCGGGGTGCTGGGAGCTCAGTACTCAGGGTGCTGGCTGCTCAGTGCTCGGGGTGCTGGGTGCTGAGTGCTCAGGGTGCTGGGTGCTCAGTACTCGGGGTGCTCGGTGCTCAGTACTCAGGGTGCTGGGTGCTCAGTACTCAGGGTGCTGGGTGCTCAGTACTCAGGGTGCTCGCTGCTCAGTACTCAGGGTGCTGGGTGCTCAGTGCTCAGGGTGCTGGGTGCTCAGTACTCAGGGTGCTCGGTGCTTAGTACTCAGGGTGATCGGTGCTCAGTCCTCAGGGTGCTCAGTACTCAGGGTGCTGGGTGCTCAGTGCTCTGGTTGCTCAGTACTCAGGATGCTGGGTGCTCAGTACTCAGGGTGCTGGGTGCTCAGTGCTCGGGGTGCTGGGTGCTCAGTGCTCGGGGTGCTGGGTGCTCAGTGCTCGGGGTGCTCGGTGCTCAGTGCTCGGGGTGCTGGGTGCTCAGTCCTCGGGGTGCTCGGTGCTCAGTACTCAGGGTGCTGGGTGTTCAGCGCTCAGGGTGCTGGGTGCTCAATGCTCGGGATGCTGGGTGCTCGGTGCTCAGGTTGCTGGGTACTCAGTACTCGGGGTGCTGGGTGCTCAGTACTCAGGGTGCTGGGTGCTCATTGCTTGGGGTGCAGGGTGCTCAGTGCTACAGGTGCTGGGTGCTCAGTGCTCGGGGTGCTGGGTGCTCAGTGCTCGGGGCGCTGGGTGCTCAGTGCTCGGGGTGCTCGGTGCTCAGTACTCAGGGTGCTGGGTGCTCAGTGCTCAGGGTGCTCGGTGCTCAGTACTCAGGGTGCTGGGTGCTCAGTGCTCGGTGTGCTCGGTGCTCAGTACATTGGGTGCTCTGTACACAGGGTGCTGGGTGCTCAGTGCTCAGGGTGATCGGTGCTCAGTACTCAGGGTGCTCAGTACTCCGGGTGCTGGGTGCTCAGGGCTCGGGGTGCTCGGAGCTCAGTACTCAGGGTGCTGGGTGCTCAGTGCTCGGTGTGCTGGGTGCTGAGTGCTCAGGGTGCTGGGTGCTCAGTACTCGGGGTGCTCGGTGCTCAGTACTCAGGGTGCTGGGTGCTCAGTACTCAGGGTGCTGGGTGCTCAGTACTCACGGTGCTCGCTGCTCAGTACTCAGGGTGCTGGGTGCTCAGTGCTCAGGGTGCTGGGTGCTCAGTACTCAGGGTGCTCGGTGCTCAGTGCTCAGGGTGATCGGTGCTCAGTCCTCAGGGTGCTCAGTACTCAGGGTGCTGGGTGCTCAGTGCTCAGGGTGCTGGGTGCTCAGTGCTCGGGGTGCTGGGTGCTCAGTACTCAGGGTGCTGGGTGCTCAGTGCTCAGGGTGCTGGGTGCTCAGTACTCAGGGTGCTGGGTGCTCAGTACTCAGGGTGCTCAGTGCTCGTGGAGCTCGGTGCTCAGTACTCAGGGTGCTGGGTGCTCAGTACTCAGTGCTCGGGGTCCTGGGTTCTCAGCCCTCAATGTGCTTAGTGCACAGTACTCAGGGTGCTGGGTGCTCAGTATTCAGGGTGCTCAGTGCTCGGGGTGCTGGGTGCTCAGTACTCAGGGTGCTGGGTGCTCAGTACTCAGGGTGCTGGGTGCTCATTCTCGGGGTGCTGGGTGCTCAGTGCTCTGGGTGCTGGGTGCTCAGTAGTCGGGGTGCTGGTTGCTCAGTGCTCAGCGTGCTGGGTGATCAGTACTCAGGGTGCTCGGTTCTCAGTACTCAGGGTGCTGGGTTCTCATTCTCGGGGTGCTGGGTGCTCAGTGCTCAGGGTGCTGGGTGCTCAGTGCTCAGGGTCCTCGGTGCTCAGTACTCAGTGTGCTCAGTACTCAGCGTGCTTTGTGCTCAGTGCTCAGGGTGCTGGGTGCTCAGTACTCAGGGTGCTGGGTGCTCAGTACTCACGGTGCTGGGTGCTCAGTACTCGGGGTGCTGGGTGCTCATTACACAGGGTGCTGGGTGCTCAGTGCTCGGGGTGCTCGCTGCTCAGTACTCTTGGTGCTGGGTGCTCAGTACTCAGGGTGCTGGGTGCTCAGTGCTCGGGGTGCTCGGTGCTCAGTGCTCAGGATGCTCGGTGCTCAGTACTTTTGGTGCTGGGTGCTCAGTACTCAGGGTGCTGGGTGCTCAGTGCTCGGGGTGCTCGGTGCTCAGTACTCAGGGTGCTGGGTGCTGAGTGCTCAGGGTGCTGGGTGCTCAGTACTCAGGTTGCTGGGTGCTCAGTGCTCAGGGTGCTGTGTGCTCAGTAATCATGGTGCTGGGTGCTCAGTACTCAGGGTGCTGTGTGCTCAGTGCTCAGGGTGCTGGGTGCTCAGTGCTCGGGGTGCTCGGTGCTCAGTACTCAGGGTGCTGGGTGCTCAGTGCTCGGGGTGCTGGGTGCTCAGTGCTCAGGGTGCTGGGTGCTCAGTACTCGGGGTGCTCGGTGCTCAGTACTCAGGGTGCTGGGTGCTCAGTACTCAGGGTGCTGGGTGCTCAGTACTCAGGGTGCTCGGTGCTCAGAACTCAGGGTGCTGGGTGCTCAGTGCTCAGGTGCTGGGTGCTAAGTACTCAGGGTGCTGGGTGCTCAGTACTCAGGGTGCTGGGTGCTCAGTGCTCAGGGTGCTGGGTGCTCAGTACTCAGGGTGCTGGGTGCTCAGCACTCAGGGTGCTCAGTACTCAGTGTGCTGGGTGCTCAGTGCTCGGGGTGCTGGGTGCTCAGTACTCAGGGTGCTCAGTACTCAGGGTGCTGGGTGCTCAGTGCTCGGGGTGCTGGATGCTCAGTGCTCAGGGTGATCGGTGCTCAGTACTCAGGATGCTGGGTGCTCAGTACTCAGGGTGCTGGGTGCTCAGTACTCAGGGTGCTGGGTGCTCAGTCCTCAGGGTGCTCAGTGCTCAGGGTGCTGGGTGCTCAGTGCTCGGGGTGCTCGGTGCTCAGTACTCAGGTTGCTGAGTGCTCAGTACTCAGGTTGCTGGGTGCTCAGTACTCAGGGTGCTGGGTGCTCAGTACTCAGGGTGCTCAGTGCTCAGTACTCAGGGTGCTGGGTGCTCAGTACTCAGGGTGCTGGGTGCTCAGTGCTCGGGTTGGTGGGTGCTCATTACTCAGGGTGCTGGGTGCTCAGTGCTCGGGGTGCTCGGTGCTCAGTACTCAAGGTGCCTGGTGCTCAGTGCTCACGGTGCTGGGTGCTCAGTCCTCGGGGTGCTCCGTGCTCAGTGCTCAGGGTGCTGGGTGCTCAGTGCTCAGGGTGCTGGGTGATCAGTGCTCGGCGTGCTGGGTGCTCAGTGCTCAGTACTCAGGTTGCTGGGTGCTCAGTGCTCAGGGTGCTGGGTGCTCAGTGCTCAGTACTCAGGGTGCTGGGTGCTCAGTGCTCAGGGTGCTGGGTGCTCAGTACTCAGGGTGCTCGGTGCTCAGTACTCAGGGTGATCGGTGCTCAGTCCTCAGGGTGCTCAGTACTCAGGGTGCTGGGTGCTCAGTGCTCTGGTTGCTCAGTACTCAGGGTGCTGGGTGCTCAGTACTCAGGGTGCTGGGTGCTCAGTGCTGGGGGTGCTGGGTGCTCAGTGCTCGGGGTGCTGGGTGCTCAGTGCTCGGGGTGCTCGGTGCTCAGTGCTCGGGGTGCTGGGTGCTCAGTCCTCGGGGTGCTCGGTGCTCAGTACTCAGGGTGCTGGGTGTTCAGTGCTCAGGGTGCTGGGTGCTCAATGCTCGGGGTGCTGGGTGCTCGGTGCTCAGGTTGCTGGGTGCTGAGTACTCGGGGTGCTGGGTGCTCAGTACTCAGGGTGCTTGGTGCTCATTGCTCGGGGTGCTGGGTCCTCAGTGCTACGGGTGCTGGGTGCTCAGTGCTCGGTGTGCTCGGTGCTCAGTACATTGGGTGCTCAGTACTCAGGGTGCTGGGTGCTCAGGGCTCGGGGTGCTGGGAGCTCAGTACTCAGGGTGCTGGGTGCTCAGTGCTCGGTGTGCTGGGTGCTGAGTGCTCAGGGTGCTGGGTGCTCAGTACTCGGGGTGCTCGGTGCTCAGTACTCAGGGTGCTGGGTGCTCAGTACTCAGGGTGCTGGGTGCTCAGTACTCAGGGTGCTCGCTGCTCAGTACTCAGGGTGCTGGGTGTTCAGTGCTCAGGGTGCTGGGTGCTCAGTACTCAGGGTGCTCGGTGCTCAGTGCTCAGGGTGATCGGTGCTCAGTCCTCAGGGTGCTCAGTACTCAGGGTGCTGGGTGCTCAGTGCTCTGGTTGCTCGGTGCTCAGTACTCAGGGTGCTGGGTGCTCAGTACTCAGGGTGCTGGGTGCTCAGTACTCAGGGTGCTCGGTGCTCAGAACTCAGGGTGCTGGGTGCTCAGTGCTCAGGTGCTGGGTGCTAAGTACTCAGGGTGCTGGGTGCTCAGTACTCAGGGTGCTGGGTGCTCAGTGCTCAGGGTGCTGGGTGCTCAGTACTCAGGGTGCTGGGTGCTCAGCACTCAGGGTGCTCAGTACTCAGGGTGCTGGGTGCTCAGTGCTCGGGGTGCTGGGTGCTCAGTACTCAGGGTGCTCAGTACTCAGGGTGCTGGGTGCTCAGTGCTCGGGGTGCTGGATGCTCAGTGCTCAGGGTGATCGGTGCTCAGTACTCAGGATGCTGGGTGCTCAGTACTCAGGGTGCTGGGTGCTCAGTGCTGAGGGTGCTGGGTGCTCAGTACTCGGGGTGCTCGGTGCTCAGTACTCAGGGTGCTGGGTGCTCAGTACTCAGGGTGCTGGGTGCTCAGTGCTCGGGGTGCTCGGTGCTCAGTACTCAGGTTGCTGAGTGCTCAGTACTCAGGTTGCTGGGTGCTCAGTACTCAGGGTGCTGGGTGCTCAGTGCTCAGGGTGCTCAGTGCTCAGTACTCAGGGTGCTGGGTGCTCAGTACTCAGGGTGCTGGGTGCTCAGTGCTCGGGTTGGTGGGTGCTCATTACTCAGGGTGCTGTGTGCTCAGTGCTCGGGGTGCTCGGTGCTCAGTACTCAAGGTGCCTGGTGCTCAGTGCTCACGGTGCTGGGTGCTCAGTGCTCTGGTTGCTCAGTACTCAGGGTGCTGGGTGCTCAGTACTCAGGGTGCTGGGTGCTCAGTGCTCGGGGTGCTGGGTGCTCAGTACTCAGGGTGCTGGGTGCTCAGTGCTCAGGGTGCTGGGTGCTCAGTACACAGGGTGCTGGGTGCTCAGTACTCAGGGTGCTCAGTGCTCGGGGAGCTCGGTGCTCAGTACTCAGGGTGCTGGGTGCTCAGTACTCAGTGCTCGGGGTCCTGGGTTCTCAGCCCTCTGGGTGCTTAGTGCACAGTACTCAGGGTGCTGGGTGCTCAGTATTCAGGGTGCTCAGTGCTCGGGGTGCTGGGTGCTCAGTACTCAGGGTGCTGGGTGCTCAGTACTCAGGGTGCTGGGTGCTCATTCTCGGGGTGCTGGGTGCTCAGTGCTCTGGGTGCTGGGTGCTCAGTACTCGGGGTGCTGGTTGATCAGTGCTCAGCGTGCTGGGTGCTCAGTACTCAGATTGCTCGGTTCTCAGTACTCAGGGTGCTCTGTGCTCATTCTCGGGGTGCTGGGTGCTCAGTGCTCAGGGTGCTGGGTGCTCAGTGCTCAGGGTCCTTGGTGCTCAGTACTCAGTGTGCTCAGTACTCAGCGTGCTTTGTGCTCAGTGCTCAGGGTGCTGGGTGCTCAGTACTCACGGTGCTGGGTGCTCAGTACTCGGGGTGCTGGGTGCTCATTACACAGGGTGCTGGGTGCTCAGTGCTCGGGGTGCTCGGTGCTCAGTACTCTTGGTGCTGGGTGCTCAGTACTCAGGGTGCTGGGTGCTCAGTGCTCGGGGTGCTCGGTGCTCAGTGCTCAGGATGCTCGGTGCTCAGTACTTTTGGTGCGGGGTGCTCAGTACTCAGGGTGCTGGGTGCTCAGTGCTCGGGGTGCTCGGTGCTCAGTACTCAGGGTGCTGGGTGCTCAGTACTCAGGGTGCTGGGTGCTCAGTGCTCAGGGTGCTGGGTGCTCAGTGCTCGGGGTGCTCGGTGCTCAGTACTCAGGGTGCTGGGTGCTCAGTGCTCGGGGTGCTGGGTGCTCAGTGCTCAGGGTGCTGGGTGCTCAGTACTCGGGGTGCTCGGTGCTCAGTACTCAGGGTGCTGGGTGCTCAGTACTCAGGGTGCTGGGTGCTCAGTACTCAGGGTGCTCGGTGCTCAGAACTCAGGGTGCTGGGTGCTCAGTGCTCAGGTGCTGGGTGCTAAGTACTCAGGGTGCTGGGTGCTCAGTACTCAGGGTGCTGGGTGCTCAGTGCTCAGGGTGCTGGGTGCTCAGTACTCAGGGTGCTGGGTGCTCAGCACTCAGGGTGCTCAGTACTCAGGGTGCTGGGTGCTCAGTGCTCGGGGTGCTGGGTGCTCAGTACTCAGGGTGCTCAGTACTCAGTACTCAGGATGCTGGGTGCTCAGTACTCAGGGTGCTGGGTGCTCAGTACTCAGGGTGCTGGGTGCTCAGTCCTCAGGGTGCTCAGTGCTCAGGGTGCTGGGTGCTCAGTGCTCGGGTTGCTCGGTGCTCAGTACTCAGGTTGCTGAGTGCTCAGTACTCAGGTTGCTGGGTGCTCAGTACTCAGGGTGCTGGGTGCTCAGTGCTCAGGGTGCTCAGTGCTCAGTACTCAGGGTGCTGGGTGCTCAGTACTCAGGGTGCTGGGTGCTCAGTTCTCGGGTTGGTGGGTATCTCATTACTCAGGGTGCTGGGTGCTCAGTGCTCGTGGTGCTCGGTGCTCAGTACTCAAGGTGCCTGGTGCTCAGTGCTCACGGTGCTGGGTGCTCAGTCCTCGGGGTGCTCCGTGCTCAGTGCTCAGGGTGCTGGGTGCTCAGTACTCAGGGTGCTCGGTGCTCAGTACTAAGGGTGCTCAGTGCTCAGTACTCAGGTTGCTCAGTGCTCAGTGCTCGGGGTGCTGGGTGCTCAGTACTCAGGGTGCTGGGTGCTCAGTACTCAGGGTGCTGGGTGCTCAGTGCTCAGTACTCAGGGTGCTCAGTGCTCAGGGTGCTCAGTGTTCACGGTGCTGGGTGCTCAGGGTGCTGGGTGCTCAGTGCTCGGGGTGCTGGGTGCTCAGTGCTCAGTGCTCAGGGTGCTGGGTGCTCAGTGCTCAGTGCTCAGGGTGCTGGGTGTTCAGTACTCAGGGTGCTCGGTGCTCAGTGCTCTGGGTGCTGGGTGCTCAGTACTCAGGGTGCTGGGTGCTCAGTCCTCAGGGTGCTCAGTCCTCGGGGTGCTCGGTGCTCAGTATTCAGGGTGCTGGGTGTTCAGTGCTCAGGGTGCTGGGTGCTCAATGCTCCGGGTGCTGGGTGCTCGGTGCTCAGGTTGCTGGGTGCTCAGTACTCGGGGTGCTGGGTGCTCAGTACTCAGGGTGCTGGGTGCTCATTGCTCGGGGTGCTGGGTGCTCAGTGCTACGGGTGCTGGGTGCTCAGTGCTCGGGGCGCTGGGTGCTCAGTGCTCGGGGTGCTCGGTGCTCAGTACTCAGGGTGCTGGGTGCTCAGTGCTCAGGGTGCTCGGTGCTCAGTACTCAGGGTGCTGGGTGCTCAGTGCTCGGGGCGCTGGGTGCTCAGTGCTCGGGGTGCTCGGTGCTCAGTACTCAGGGTGCTGGGTGCTCAGTGCTCAGGGTGCTGGGTGCTCAGTACTCAGGGTGCTCGGTGCTCAGTGCTCGGTGTGCTCGGTGCTCAGTACATTGGGTGCTCAGTACTCAGGGTGCTGGGTGCTCAGTGCTCTGGTTGCTCAGTACTCAGGGTGCTCTTTGCTCAGTAATCAGGGTGCTGGGTGCTCAGGGCTCGGGGTGCTGGTTGCTCAGTACTCAGGGTGCTGGGTGCTCAGTACTCAGGGTGCTCAGTGTTCGTGGAGCTCGGTGCTCAGTACTCAGGGTGCTGGGTACTCAGTACTCAGTGCTCGGGGTCCTGGGTTCTCAGCCCTCTGGGTGCTTAGTGCACAGTACTCAGGGTGCTGGGTGCTCAGTATTCAGGGTGCTCAGTGCTCGGGGTGCTGGGTGCTCAGTACTCAGGGTGCTGGGTGCTCAGTACTCAGGGTGCTGGGTGCTCATTCTCGGGGTGCTGGGTGCTCAGTGCTCTGGGTGCTGGGTGCGCAGTACTCGGGGTGCTGGTTGCTCAGTGCTCAGCGTGCTGGGTGCTCAATACTCAGGGTGCTCGGTTCTCAGTACTCAGGGTGCTTGGTGCTCATTCTCGGGGTGCTGGGTGCTCAGTGCTCAGGGTGCTGGGTGCTCAGTGCTCAGGGTCCTCGGTGCTCAGTACTCAGTGTGCTCAGTACTCAGCGTGCTTTGTGCTCAGTGCTCAGGGTGCTGGGTGCTCAGTACTCAGGGTGCTGGGTGCTCAGTACTCACGGTGCTGGGTGCTCAGTACTCGGGGTGCTGGGTGCTCATTACACAGGGTGCTGGGTGCTCAGTGCTCGGGGTGCTCGCTGCTCAGTACTCTTGGTGCTGGGTGCTCAGTACTCAGGGTGCTGGGTGCTCAGTGCTCGGGGTGCTGGATGCTCAGTGCTCAGGGTGATCGGTGCTCAGTACTCAGGATGCTGGGTGCTCAGTACTCAGGGTGCTGGGTGCTCAGTACTCAGGGTGCTGGGTGCTCAGTCCTCAGGGTGCTCAGTGCTCACGGTGCTGGGTGCTCAGTGCTCGGGGTGCTCGGTGCACAGTACTCAGGTTGCTGAGTGCTCAGTACTCAGGTTGCTGGGTGCTCAGTACTCAGGGTGCTGGGTGCTCAGTGCTCAGGGTGCTCAGTGCTCAGTACTCAGGGTGCTGGGTGCTCAGTACTCAGGGTGCTGGGTGCTCAGTGCTCGGGTTGGTGGGTGCTCATTACTCAGGGTGCTGGGTGCTCAGTGCTCGGGGTGCTCGGTGCTCAGTACTCAATGTGCCTGGTGCTCAGTGCTCACGGTGCTGGGTGCTCAGTGCTCTGGTTGCTCAGTACTCAGGGTGCTGGGTGCTCAGTACTCAGGGTGCTGGGTGCTCAGTGCTCGGGGTGCTGGTTGATCAGTGCTCAGCGTGCTGGGTGCTCAGTACTCAGATTGCTCGGTTCTCAGTACTCAGGGTGCTCTGTGCTCATTCTCGGGGTGCTGGGTGCTCAGTGCTCAGGGTGCTGGGTGCTCAGTGCTCAGGGTCCTTGGTGCTCAGTACTCAGTGTGCTCAGTACTCAGCGTGCTTTGTGCTCAGTGCTCAGGGTGCTGGGTGCTCAGTACTCACGGTGCTGGGTGCTCAGTACTCGGGGTGCTGGGTGCTCATTACACAGGGTGCTGGGTGCTCAGTGCTCGGGGTGCTCGGTGCTCAGTACTCTTGGTGCTGGGTGCTCAGTACTCAGGGTGCTGGGTGCTCAGTGCTCGGGGTGCTCGGTGCTCAGTGCTCAGGATGCTCGGTGCTCAGTACTTTTGGTGCGGGGTGCTCAGTACTCAGGGTGCTGGGTGCTCAGTGCTCGGGGTGCTCGGTGCTCAGTACTCAGGGTGCTGGGTGCTCAGTACTCAGGGTGCTGGGTGCTCAGTGCTCAGGGTGCTGGGTGCTCAGTGCTCGGGGTGCTCGGTGCTCAGTACTCAGGGTGCTGGGTGCTCAGTGCTCGGGGTGCTGGGTGCTCAGTGCTCAGGGTGCTGGGTGCTCAGTACTCGGGGTGCTCGGTGCTCAGTACTCAGGGTGCTGGGTGCTCAGTACTCAGGGTGCTGGGTGCTCAGTACTCAGGGTGCTCGGTGCTCAGAACTCAGGGTGCTGGGTGCTCAGTGCTCAGGTGCTGGGTGCTAAGTACTCAGGGTGCTGGGTGCTCAGTACTCAGGGTGCTGGGTGCTCAGTGCTCAGGGTGCTGGGTGCTCAGTACTCAGGGTGCTGGGTGCTCAGCACTCAGGGTGCTCAGTACTCAGGGTGCTGGGTGCTCAGTGCTCGGGGTGCTGGGTGCTCAGTACTCAGGGTGCTCAGTACTCAGTACTCAGGATGCTGGGTGCTCAGTACTCAGGGTGCTGGGTGCTCAGTACTCAGGGTGCTGGGTGCTCAGTCCTCAGGGTGCTCAGTGCTCAGGGTGCTGGGTGCTCAGTGCTCGGGTTGCTCGGTGCTCAGTACTCAGGTTGCTGAGTGCTCAGTACTCAGGTTGCTGGGTGCTCAGTACTCAGGGTGCTGGGTGCTCAGTGCTCAGGGTGCTCAGTGCTCAGTACTCAGGGTGCTGGGTGCTCAGTACTCAGGGTGCTGGGTGCTCAGTTCTCGGGTTGGTGGGTATCTCATTACTCAGGGTGCTGGGTGCTCAGTGCTCGTGGTGCTCGGTGCTCAGTACTCAAGGTGCCTGGTGCTCAGTGCTCACGGTGCTGGGTGCTCAGTCCTCGGGGTGCTCCGTGCTCAGTGCTCAGGGTGCTGGGTGCTCAGTACTCAGGGTGCTCGGTGCTCAGTACTAAGGGTGCTCAGTGCTCAGTACTCAGGTTGCTCAGTGCTCAGTGCTCGGGGTGCTGGGTGCTCAGTACTCAGGGTGCTGGGTGCTCAGTACTCAGGGTGCTGGGTGCTCAGTGCTCAGTACTCAGGGTGCTCAGTGCTCAGGGTGCTCAGTGTTCACGGTGCTGGGTGCTCAGGGTGCTGGGTGCTCAGTGCTCGGGGTGCTGGGTGCTCAGTGCTCAGTGCTCAGGGTGCTGGGTGCTCAGTGCTCAGTGCTCAGGGTGCTGGGTGTTCAGTACTCAGGGTGCTCGGTGCTCAGTGCTCTGGGTGCTGGGTGCTCAGTACTCAGGGTGCTGGGTGCTCAGTCCTCAGGGTGCTCAGTCCTCGGGGTGCTCGGTGCTCAGTATTCAGGGTGCTGGGTGTTCAGTGCTCAGGGTGCTGGGTGCTCAATGCTCCGGGTGCTGGGTGCTCGGTGCTCAGGTTGCTGGGTGCTCAGTACTCGGGGTGCTGGGTGCTCAGTACTCAGGGTGCTGGGTGCTCATTGCTCGGGGTGCTGGGTGCTCAGTGCTACGGGTGCTGGGTGCTCAGTGCTCGGGGCGCTGGGTGCTCAGTGCTCGGGGTGCTCGGTGCTCAGTACTCAGGGTGCTGGGTGCTCAGTGCTCAGGGTGCTCGGTGCTCAGTACTCAGGGTGCTGGGTGCTCAGTGCTCGGGGCGCTGGGTGCTCAGTGCTCGGGGTGCTCGGTGCTCAGTACTCAGGGTGCTGGGTGCTCAGTGCTCAGGGTGCTGGGTGCTCAGTACTCAGGGTGCTCGGTGCTCAGTGCTCGGTGTGCTCGGTGCTCAGTACATTGGGTGCTCAGTACTCAGGGTGCTGGGTGCTCAGTGCTCTGGTTGCTCAGTACTCAGGGTGCTGGTTGCTCAGTAATCAGGGTGCTGGGTGCTCAGGGCTCGGGGTGCTGGGTGCTCAGTACTCAGGGTGCTGGGTGCTCAGTACTCAGTGTGCTCAGTGTTCGTGGAGCTCGGTGCTCAGTACTCAGGGTGCTGGGTACTCAGTACTCAGTGCTCGGGGTCCTGGGTTCTCAGCCCTCTGGGTGCTTAGTGCACAGTACTCAGGGTGCTGGGTGCTCAGTATTCAGGGTGCTCAGTGCTCGGGGTGCTGGGTGCTCAGTACTCAGGGTGCTGGGTGCTCAGTACTCAGGGTGCTGGGTGCTCATTCTCGGGGTGCTGGGTGCTCAGTGCTCTGGGTGCTGGGTGCGCAGTACTCGGGGTGCTGGTTGCTCAGTGCTCAGCGTGCTGGGTGCTCAATACTCAGGGTGCTCGGTTCTCAGTACTCAGGGTGCTTGGTGCTCATTCTCGGGGTGCTGGGTGCTCAGTGCTCAGGGTGCTGGGTGCTCAGTGCTCAGGGTCCTCGGTGCTCAGTACTCAGTGTGCTCAGTACTCAGCGTGCTTTGTGCTCAGTGCTCAGGGTGCTGGGTGCTCAGTACTCAGGGTGCTGGGTGCTCAGTACTCACGGTGCTGGGTGCTCAGTACTCGGGGTGCTGGGTGCTCATTACACAGGGTGCTGGGTGCTCAGTGCTCGGGGTGCTCGCTGCTCAGTACTCTTGGTGCTGGGTGCTCAGTACTCAGGGTGCTGGGTGCTCAGTGCTCGGGGTGCTGGATGCTCAGTGCTCAGGGTGATCGGTGCTCAGTACTCAGGATGCTGGGTGCTCAGTACTCAGGGTGCTGGGTGCTCAGTACTCAGGGTGCTGGGTGCTCAGTCCTCAGGGTGCTCAGTGCTCACGGTGCTGGGTGCTCAGTGCTCGGGGTGCTCGGTGCACAGTACTCAGGTTGCTGAGTGCTCAGTACTCAGGTTGCTGGGTGCTCAGTACTCAGGGTGCTGGGTGCTCAGTGCTCAGGGTGCTCAGTGCTCAGTACTCAGGGTGCTGGGTGCTCAGTACTCAGGGTGCTGGGTGCTCAGTGCTCGGGTTGGTGGGTGCTCATTACTCAGGGTGCTGGGTGCTCAGTGCTCGGGGTGCTCGGTGCTCAGTACTCAAGGTGCCTGGTGCTCAGTGCTCACGGTGCTGGGTGCTCAGTGCTCTGGTTGCTCAGTACTCAGGGTGCTGGGTGCTCAGTACTCAGGGTGCTGGGTGCTCAGTGCTCGGGGTGCTGGGTGCTCAGTACTCAGGGTGCTGGGTGCTCAGTGCTCAGGGTGCTGGGTGCTCAGTACTCAGGGTGCTGGGTGCTCAGTACTCAGGGTGCTCAGTGCTCGGGGAGCTCGGTGCTCAGTACTCAGGGTGCTGGGTGCTCAGTACTCAGTGCTCGGGGTCCTGGGTTCTCAGCCCTCTGGGTGCTTAGTGCACAGTACTCAGGGTGCTGGGTGCTCAGTATTCAGGGTGCTCAGTGCTCGGGGTGCTGGGTGCTCAGTACTCAGGGTGCTGGGTGCTCAGTACTCAGGGTGCTGGGTGCTCATTCTCGGGGTGCTGGGTGCTCAGTGCTCTGGGTGCTGGGTGCTCAGTACTCGGGGTGCTGGTTGCTCAGTGCTCAGCGTGCTGGGTGCTCAGTACTCAGGGTGCTCGGTTCTCAGTACTCAGGGTGCTCTGTGCTCATTCTCGGGGTGCTGGGTGCTCAGTGCTCAGGGTGCTGGGTGCTCAGTGCTCAGGGTCCTTGGTGCTCAGTACTCAGTGTGCTCAGTACTCAGCGTGCTTTGTGCTCAGTGCTCAGGGTGCTGGGTGCTCAGTACTCACGGTGCTGGGTGCTCAGTACTCGGGGTGCTGGGTGCTCATTACACAGGGTGCTGGGTGCTCAGTGCTCGGGGTGCTCGGTGCTCAGTACTCTTGGTGCTGGGTGCTCAGAACTCAGGGTGCTGTGTGCTCAGTGCTCGGGGTGCTCGGTGCTCAGTGCTCAGGATGCTCGGTGCTCAGTACTTTTGGTGCGGGGTGCTCAGTACTCAGGGTGCTGGGTGCTCAGTGCTCGGGGTGATCGGTGCTCAGTACTCAGGGTGCTGGGTGCTCAGTACTCAGGGTGCTGGGTGCTCAGTGCTCAGGGTGCTGGGTGCTCAGTGCTCGGGGTGCTCGGTGCTCAGTACTCAGGGTGCTGGGTGCTCAGTGCTCGGGGTGCTGGGTGCTCAGTGCTCAGGGTGCTGGGTGCTCAGTACTCGGGGTGCTCGGTGCTCAGTACTCAGGGTGCTGGGTGCTCAGTACTCAGGGTGCTGGGTGCTCAGTACTCAGGGTGCTCGGTGCTCAGAACTCAGTGTGCTCAGTGCTCAGGGTGCTGGGTGCTCAGTGCTCGGGGTGCTCGGTGCTCAGTACTCAGGTTGCTGAGTGCTCAGTACTCAGGTTGCTGGGTGCTCAGTACTCAGGGTGCTGGGTGCTCAGTGCTCAGGGTGCTCAGTGCTCAGTACTCAGGGTGCTGGGTGCTCAGTACTCAGGGTGCTGGGTGCTCAGTTCTCGGGTTGGTGGGTATCTCATTACTCAGGGTGCTGGGTGCTCAGTGCTCGTGGTGCTCGGTGCTCAGTACTCAAGGTGCCTGGTGCTCAGTGCTCACGGTGCTGGGTGCTCAGTCCTCGGGGTGCTCCGTGCTCAGTGCTCAGGGTGCTGGGTGCTCAGTACTCAGGGTGCTCGGTGCTCAGTACTAAGGGTGCTCAGTGCTCAGTACTCAGGTTGCTCAGTGCTCAGTGCTCGGGGTGCTGGGTGCTCAGTACTCAGGGTGCTGGGTGCTCAGTACTCAGGGTGCTGGGTGCTCAGTGCTCAGTACTCAGGGTGCTCAGTGCTCAGGGTGCTCAGTGTTCACGGTGCTGGGTGCTCAGGGTGCTGGGTGCTCAGTGCTCGGGGTGCTGGGTGCTCAGTGCTCAGTGCTCAGGGTGCTGGGTGCTCAGTGCTCAGTGCTCAGGGTGCTGGGTGTTCAGTACTCAGGGTGCTCGGTGCTCAGTGCTCTGGGTGCTGGGTGCTCAGTACTCAGGGTGCTGGGTGCTCAGTCCTCAGGGTGCTCAGTCCTCGGGGTGCTCGGTGCTCAGTATTCAGGGTGCTGGGTGTTCAGTGCTCAGGGTGCTGGGTGCTCAATGCTCCGGGTGCTGGGTGCTCGGTGCTCAGGTTGCTGGGTGCTCAGTACTCGGGGTGCTGGGTGCTCAGTACTCAGGGTGCTGGGTGCTCATTGCTCGGGGTGCTGGGTGCTCAGTGCTACGGGTGCTGGGTGCTCAGTGCTCGGGGCGCTGGGTGCTCAGTGCTCGGGGTGCTCGGTGCTCAGTACTCAGGGTGCTGGGTGCTCAGTGCTCAGGGTGCTCGGTGCTCAGTACTCAGGGTGCTGGGTGCTCAGTGCTCGGGGCGCTGGGTGCTCAGTGCTCGGGGTGCTCGGTGCTCAGTACTCAGGGTGCTGGGTGCTCAGTGCTCAGGGTGCTGGGTGCTCAGTACTCAGGGTGCTCGGTGCTCAGTGCTCGGTGTGCTCGGTGCTCAGTACATTGGGTGCTCAGTACTCAGGGTGCTGGGTGCTCAGTGCTCTGGTTGCTCAGTACTCAGGGTGCTGGTTGCTCAGTAATCAGGGTGCTGGGTGCTCAGGGCTCGGGGTGCTGGGTGCTCAGTACTCAGGGTGCTGGGTGCTCAGTACTCAGGGTGCTCAGTGTTCGTGGAGCTCGGTGCTCAGTACTCAGGGTGCTGGGTACTCAGTACTCAGTGCTCGGGGTCCTGGGTTCTCAGCCCTCTGGGTGCTTAGTGCACAGTACTCAGGGTGCTGGGTGCTCAGTATTCAGGGTGCTCAGTGCTCGGGGTGCTGGGTGCTCAGTACTCAGGGTGCTGGGTGCTCAGTACTCAGGGTGCTGGGTGCTCATTCTCGGGGTGCTGGGTGCTCAGTGCTCTGGGTGCTGGGTGCGCAGTACTCGGGGTGCTGGTTGCTCAGTGCTCAGCGTGCTGGGTGCTCAATACTCAGGGTGCTCGGTTCTCAGTACTCAGGGTGCTTGGTGCTCATTCTCGGGGTGCTGGGTGCTCAGTGCTCAGGGTGCTGGGTGCTCAGTGCTCAGGGTCCTCGGTGCTCAGTACTCAGTGTGCTCAGTACTCAGCGTGCTTTGTGCTCAGTGCTCAGGGTGCTGGGTGCTCAGTACTCAGGGTGCTGGGTGCTCAGTACTCACGGTGCTGGGTGCTCAGTACTCGGGGTGCTGGGTGCTCATTACACAGGGTGCTGGGTGCTCAGTGCTCGGGGTGCTCGCTGCTCAGTACTCTTGGTGCTGGGTGCTCAGTACTCAGGGTGCTGGGTGCTCAGTGCTCGGGGTGCTGGATGCTCAGTGCTCAGGGTGATCGGTGCTCAGTACTCAGGATGCTGGGTGCTCAGTACTCAGGGTGCTGGGTGCTCAGTACTCAGGGTGCTGGGTGCTCAGTCCTCAGGGTGCTCAGTGCTCACGGTGCTGGGTGCTCAGTGCTCGGGGTGCTCGGTGCACAGTACTCAGGTTGCTGAGTGCTCAGTACTCAGGTTGCTGGGTGCTCAGTACTCAGGGTGCTGGGTGCTCAGTGCTCAGGGTGCTCAGTGCTCAGTACTCAGGGTGCTGGGTGCTCAGTACTCAGGGTGCTGGGTGCTCAGTGCTCGGGTTGGTGGGTGCTCATTACTCAGGGTGCTGGGTGCTCAGTGCTCGGGGTGCTCGGTGCTCAGTACTCAAGGTGCCTGGTGCTCAGTGCTCACGGTGCTGGGTGCTCAGTGCTCTGGTTGCTCAGTACTCAGGGTGCTGGGTGCTCAGTACTCAGGGTGCTGGGTGCTCAGTGCTCGGGGTGCTGGGTGCTCAGTACTCAGGGTGCTGGGTGCTCAGTGCTCAGGGTGCTGGGTGCTCAGTACTCAGGGTGCTGGGTGCTCAGTACTCAGGGTGCTCAGTGCTCGGGGAGCTCGGTGCTCAGTACTCAGGGTGCTGGGTGCTCAGTACTCAGTGCTCGGGGGTCCTGGGTTCTCAGCCCTCTGGGTGCTTAGTGCACAGTACTCAGGGTGCTGGGTGCTCAGTATTCAGGGTGCTCAGTGCTCGGGGTGCTGGGTGCTCAGTACTCAGGGTGCTGGGTGCTCAGTACTCAGGGTGCTGGGTGCTCATTCTCGGGGTGCTGGGTGCTCAGTGCTCTGGGTGCTGGGTGCTCAGTACTCGGGGTGCTGGTTGCTCAGTGCTCAGCGTGCTGGGTGCTCAGTACTCAGGGTGCTCGGTTCTCAGTACTCAGGGTGCTCTGTGCTCATTCTCGGGGTGCTGGGTGCTCAGTGCTCAGGGTGCTGGGTGCTCAGTGCTCAGGGTCCTTGGTGCTCAGTACTCAGTGTGCTCAGTACTCAGCGTGCTTTGTGCTCAGTGCTCAGGGTGCTGGGTGCTCAGTACTCACGGTGCTGGGTGCTCAGTACTCGGGGTGCTGGGTGCTCATTACACAGGGTGCTGGGTGCTCAGTGCTCGGGGTGCTCGGTGCTCAGTACTCTTGGTGCTGGGTGCTCAGTACTCAGGGTGCTGTGTGCTCAGTGCTCGGGGTGCTCGGTGCTCAGTGCTCAGGATGCTCGGTGCTCAGTACTTTTGGTGCGGGGTGCTCAGTACTCAGGGTGCTGGGTGCTCAGTGCTCGGGGTGATCGGTGCTCAGTACTCAGGGTGCTGGGTGCTCAGTACTCAGGGTGCTGGGTGCTCAGTGCTCAGGGTGCTGGGTGCTCAGTGCTCGGGGTGCTCGGTGCTCAGTACTCAGGGTGCTGGGTGCTCAGTGCTCGGGGTGCTGGGTGCTCAGTGCTCAGGGTGCTGGGTGCTCAGTACTCGGGGTGCTCGGTGCTCAGTACTCAGGGTGCTGGGTGCTCAGTACTCAGGGTGCTGGGTGCTCAGTACTCAGGGTGCTCGGTGCTCAGAACTCAGTGTGCTCAGTGCTCAGGGTGCTGGGTGCTCAGTGCTCGGGGTGCTCGGTGCTCAGTACTCAGGTTGCTGAGTGCTCAGTACTCAGGTTGCTGGGTGCTCAGTACTCAGGGTGCTGGGTGCTCAGTGCTCAGGGTGCTCAGTGCTCAGTACTCAGGGTGCTGGGTGCTCAGTACTCAGGGTGCTGGGTGCTCAGTTCTCGGGTTGGTG